>NC_090851.1:12843789-13143789 GCF_024217435.2 Syngnathus scovelli | reverse complement strand
CGCTGGAACAAGCTCGGACGACGATCGGGCGTCGCAGCGGGAGCTGGTGGTGGAGGGGGGTCCAAGCGCTGGTCGTTGTGATGGTCGGATCATTCTGTCACGGTCGGGTGGAGCATGGAGCAGGACGACCAAGTGCAGCTTGGACCAGGGTTTATTGAAGCAACTCAAAATACAGACTCGGTAAACTGACATGACTTAAACAATAACTTGACTGACTGACCGGGACGTGGAACAAGAAGACAGCAGGACATGACGGCACCAAGACAGGACGACAACACCGAACGACAGCAACCAAAACCAAAACCAATGATCCGACAGGGAGAGAGGGGCAGACAGGACTTTTATACAAGACAGGTAACGAGAGGCAGGTGGGAACAATCACACTGATCATGGGCACACAGGAGGGGAGGGGCGAGCACACAGACAGAAACCAAGACAACAGACACATAGTGGAGCAGTTGGGGACGAGACGTGACAATAACATTATTTGTTTATACCATTATTTAACCGATTCAACGCCCTCCAACTTCAAGAGGCTTGTGACTCAGAGGGAGGAGTTGAGCGACGCTTGCTGGCCAATCAGAGACAGGAATAAGGTTCACTGCGACAGGTGAAGGGGGAAAAAAAGGTTCTTCGTTGCATTTTTCCCATTCATGTGTCATTGTGATGATTGTTTTTCCATCCAAGACAACATTATGTTTTTATATATGACATTAATGCTTTCATTATTCCCCATTCCTTAGGCGCAAAAGATAGTTTTGAATTAGGCTGTGTTCATGTATAGATTTACAATACACAATACAATATTAATCTTTTCATTTTTTAATTTTAATTACAACGATATGTGGTTACTAATTTTTTTATAGTGCAAACTATACTCTGTCTATGTGCCAGGATAAATTCATCATTTCATTTCATTTTATTTCTCTCAAGACTACCTGTACAATATAAATGTCCTTGGTGAGACGTTTATTTGTCTTGTTACCAAGTTTGCTCCCCTTTTCCGATAAGCAGCTGCTACAGAGACAGATGATGATACTCATACATTTTTATTTCACAATGCTTCAACGTCGCAAAGACACAGACACATGTTCAGGCTCTACTCTGAGCATTGTCCTGGGTTCGGCAGGGTTTGCGTGACGGGGTTTTGCGCCGCTAGGCTGGCTTCGCAGCTCACTGATTGGACCGTGCACCATTGTCCGGTGACAGGCTCAAGGTGCTGGTCCAGCTGAAGCCCACCTACATCAGGCTCTTCCGGGGAGCTGTGCGACACCCCTGAGGTAGCGGGGGCGCCATCAACCTTCCAACCCAGGGTCCAAGTTTGAGGGCCCCCTTTGGCCAGGCACACGGCTGTGGCCTGTTCCGTTTGCAGCTGCTCCTTGGAAGGAGGGAAGAGGGTCACGGTGGGCCGATGCAACTCATCCGCTGTCAGGGGGACAGGACAAGAGACAAGCTGTTTTCTCCAATTGCACACACTTTCAATGTCACGTAGGCCGTGGTTCGGCTCATGTGAATTTACAAGAACACACTTTATGAAACACTTACCTTCTCACTGGGCAACAAACATCCAAACGGTCCTAATATATGTCATAATAAACATTATTCCATCATTGCATTGTAGGTATAGCTACACTTCAGGAAATAGCCGTTAACAGCTAATATCGAATTAGGTTTTTAGCTCTTACTCAAGAAAGGGGTAGGTGTTTGTTTTGTAAAAATTGACAAAACTAATGTTACTCGTTTTCCAAAAGCTGGCTAAGGAACTGGAGAATTATCATAATTATCAATAATAGATGATCAAGTAAATAGTACTTACCAAGGATAAGTTTGGTTCCTTCTTCAGCGAAACTCCACCACAGTGATGCAAAGCGGTGAGCCGTCCGGACAAAAACTCGTCTACTGTCAATGAGCAATGATTTGCTGTAATACCGAAAAGTACAAGTCCAAACAACAGGAAGTGGCGGCCTCGCACCTTCACAAAGGCAGGTGCGCTCACAGCTTCATTTGCATGCGCCTCTGCCATCTCTAAAAGATGATGAATCAGCTCCAAAAAAAGTTTGCTCTCCAATACCACCACAATGGCCAACATCGGATATGTTAATTGTATTTCTTTCGATAATTCTCTCACATGCCACAAGAAGGCGTCTGCGTAACAATGTTGGAACTCGTCCAACACTAGCAGATAATCATGGCTCTAAAATTTAGTCTAAATTGACTATTGTTTTGTTTGTTGCGCGCTACCCCGATGAAGATGACTGTGAGCAAAGCCATATTCATTTTTGCTAAGTACAGCGCAGCTACTGATGCACTCAGATGTGGAAAAGTCCAAAAAAGGAGGAAGTGATATCATCTCGCTTCCACAAAGCCAGCTGCGTTCGCAGCCTCATTTGCATGAGCTTCTGCGCTTCTTCAAAAAGTCTGCAGCACTCCTTTTGCGCAAACACCACTCGCACTACGAATCAGGATGTGGTCTTCCGCACTTGCGCTTGTCTTTTGGGCTCTGCTGATTCCTGGTGAGACTCTTTGAAACTTGGTGTCAGAGCAGAATATTTCATAAGGATGACTAGTTTAACTTGACATTTGGTGTTGCTTCATGGTGGCAGTTGGGTTTTCATTCATCTCATTTCAGGATCTTCTGCCCAGAATTTTCTGAGGCAGACAGACAGACTCATGTCTGTCTCTCTCAGAGGAACTGTGACCATCAGGGCCACAGGGAGTCAAAACATTGGTAGCTATCTCAGTTGGTACCAAGTGAAACCTGGACAGGCTCCCAAATCGCTCATCTACTACACATCATCAAAATTCTCCAACACGCCATCTCGATTCAGCTTCGCTCGATCCGGCTCTGACTACACTCTGACCATCAGTGGTGTCCAGAGAGATGACCTGGCCGAATACTTCTGTTTCGCCTACTACGGCTATGGCAGGTCGACACGGTGACGCGGAGACGTACAAAAACCTCCATGGACTTTTGAGAGAAGCGAAAGTGGTCTGTAGAAGGTGACAAGTGAAAAGCAGAAGATAGAGGAATGCTCAACATAACCGGTCAGAATTTACATACGTTTAATTCAAGACTATATATGTCTAGTCAACTATTTATTACAATATATCATGTAACAAAAAAAAAAATCCTCATAAAAATACACATCACCACAAATTTTCTGGTGGTTGGGGGGGGGGGGGACGTGACAGTCAGTAACATTTGACATCATTCTGTAGCATTCCCCAAGTTTTTATTCAGCTTCTTCGTCTTCACACGCAATTTCCAGAAATTTCAAATTCTAGTGTTTTTAATATAGTTTACCATTGTGTATTCTTCAGAAATCTTTTTTTTGGGGGGGGGATTTATACTTTGTACAGTCTTGGCGTCAGGTTTCACACGTCGGCGCTTGCAACGAACATTTTCGATGACCCAAAATAAAAATCTAAAACTGGTTCAGCACCATAATCTCCAGATTTACAACGTCATTTAGAAAACCAACCAACTACTGTAACTTAAATTGAAGTAAAATAATACACGAGAAGAAGAACAGAAGGATGAAAGCGGCACATCTGGTTCTGGAACCATGGCAACTCTCAGAGCTGAACTCACTGTTTGTGCGTATTCTGAATTTTGTCAGGATTCCTAAAAGGCTGCAAACAGTTTCTTACAATAAGAAAATATGTTGACACCTATTAAAATGCAAAAGTCTTGTGAACATCTTCGTGAATACGAATGAACCCGACCAAAAAATCAACATTCAGGACGAGCGCAACCCTCGCTACTTTTTGCTGCTCAAATCAACCCTTGCAAAAAGTGCTTTTAAAATAGTTTGTATGACAAATGGAAGGACACAATGACTAGAGATCAGGAGACAAACATCTTAAAAGCTGTATTTTAATGATATTATTAGAAGAAATTAGGGTTTACTGGTTTCTGAGCATGTTATGCATGTTATGAGTGGCTTAGTTATTGCCCAAATAAGGGAGTGGTAAAAGAAGTTAGAACATGGCTTCTTTTCTCTTCCTTAACCAGCCAAGCCTCAATTTCTGGCCAATGACCCATCCTCCCAGTGAATGGCAGGTAATCCGTTGAACAAAAACAAATAAATTAATGGATGAAAAAGCTCGTTGCTAAAAGTGAAATTAAAGCAAACGAAAGTTTAATATAGTTAGCAAAGTTTATTTCGAGCGTACCCTATGCGGTTTATCTACAGCACTGTCAATACAATACGCTTTTAAAAGATATTTGGAACAAAACGAATGTCATGTTGTGATTGTTATCCCCACCTAGAAGTACAAATAAACAGCATTGCTGAGAGAGCAGAGCAATACAACAATATTGCCATTCAAAAAATACCATTGCAGCTGTTCATTGCAATACCACTTATACTAGTATACTTAATAGTACTTTTGATATGCTACTGCAACTTCCTCTGTCTTCTTCATAGTAATATGTTATAGGTTAGAGTTCATCTTTCTCTTCTCCTTGGCAATAGCATGATGCTCTCTGGCTGTTCATGTAGGGTCTGCAGCCCAGAGTCCATACTGTGTTGAACAAAGTGTCTGCCACCGTTTCACATGCTGATGGGAGAAAGTAACGGACAAGAGTGGAAGTCAGTCTTTCCAGCAGCATTATCAACAGTACCTACCAGAAAACACTGGATTTTTAAACTCATTACTCGGCCTTTAATCCTGAAAAAAACAAATACCGTTCCCCTCATTTATGGATTAAAAAAAACAACAACTCATGAGCACAAATTGTTTGTCAACTTATTGAAAGCATTTCAAAGGTTCTCAATTTTCCAAAAGCAACTCATTTATTGGATTGCTCTGATTTAACCATCGGTGACTTACAAAGAAACAGAAATGTTAGACAACATTCAGCAACTTAGATTTAAGAGAAGCCAGTTTTTTGTGTGGTTTTTTTTTACAATGCAACAAATGGTCCTCAAACATTCACCAAGGTGAGAATTGTATGAGGAAGTGGTATGAAGAGAGGATACCAACCTTCAACTTTGGACACGAAACCCAGGCTCTTCTTGAGGTCGGTACAGATGCTGTGGAGGCACCAGCGGAACTTGGAGTCACAACGGTATTTGTTTGAGCCACAGGTATCATAACACATGTCCAGCTGGTTGCAGCACTTGGTCATGGCGGGGATTCCCATATCCATCTAGGGCACAACAAAAGGTTGCCGTAATCATACACCATGAATGACTGTAAGATTAAGTTTTGAATCAGGTCATTTGAAAAATGGTTTTGATGACATTTTTAGGTCAACAAATGCATACCCCCTCTGGAACAGGGAGACCAAAGAAATATGAGCTGCACCCATCAGGCTCAGGCATCTGATACCCAGGACGTGGAATTGGAGGATTACCTGGGAAAGGTGAAAAATCCAACATCACATGTACGTGTATAAATATTTCATGGGGTCAAACACGTCTTGAAAAATCAGATAACAGCATGAAATCATTTTGCTATCAGCTGAGGTCACAGTCCGTTTTCTGACCCTCCCAGATGATAACAACATTGATAATATCAGGCGCCCTGTAAAAGGGTGTATATTTTAACCTGAGAAAAATTATACGTTGTCACTGTGGTCTATGTATATATGTATCATTGTCTTCATCTGATCAGCATGACCAAATTAATTTCTGAACGCTAACACCGATAAAACAATGCCAATGTTAATTGTTTATCATTTCAAGACAGCAAAGCTCTGACAACGCTGGATCAACTGACCCACATTCTATGTTACTTTGTGCAGCAAATCTACTTCACCATATCGGCAGCGGTACTGGCAGAGTCCATCCCGTCCACCCATGAACTCCAGAATTGAGTCAAAGTAACCGGTAGCAGCCTCAAAGCCACCTCTCAGGGAGTTCAGGCCCCAGTCTGTGTCATCTTCCTCCTTGCCATTGGATGCCGGAGTTGGAGGTGATGCTGCTGCGACAGTTTCCTCGGTTTCTTGAGTGACTGCAATGCTCAGCAACAGGAGCAGGAGGGTAGAAATGAGGGCCAAACGGGTCATCCTGCACCTCATACAGTTCAGCGCGCAAACTAACAGTTGAGTAGTGAAACCGCACAACCTGAACTTTGAGCATGCAGACGTCAGGACAACCTCACATATGGAGGAACAAAGTCCAGGTTTTGTCTTGCAGAACTTGTAATCACTCTGTGATTAATGGAACGCATTCATACAGTGCACTGTTCAGTCTGATTTCATTAGATTTACTGTAGTCTCACTTATTTAAAACAAACTCACAACTCTTGTTAGGTTTGGGGAAGTTTTCTCAGTTGGTCAGAGGTGTGCTTCTGGTCTAGTGAGGTATCGCCAAAATAACAATAGTATGTACCATGGAAACGGGGAATACAGTAAGCCAAATGCCAAAGAAATGGTTGCAATTCATTTTTTAGTTAAATGGAACACTAAGAGCGTTGCATTAGTCTTTGTATCTTATGTGTGTTTTTTTTATACTTATAATGGTCTTAATTTGACAAAACGATTTTAAAAGAAGCAGATCTTGTCCAGGGTCAATCAAGTTAACCCGCCAACGTTCAAGCGTACCAGTATTATTTGCAACTATGTAACAGTACAGTAGAAATGATTTGCAACTTCGTGATTACAGTATGTATTGCCATTATTAAACCAGTATAGAGGAAGACAATAATATTCAGTCAGCGTGTTAAAATACTCGATTTTGTGATGAGACATGGTAGCAAGTATAATTTTGTTGCGTTACACTTTAACGCCACTGCATGTTTTACAGTGTCGTCCTCTTGATAGTGCAGCAAAGCACCATGAAGAATCAGCTTTTGTGAGCCAACTGAGTGCAAGGACAACATGAAGATGAATCTAAACGTATTGAACTTGTAATTTCCAATGCCTTGGGACTTCCAGATCCAGACAGACAGAATGGTAATGGCGAACCAACCGGACATTGTGGTGGTGGACAAAGAGCAGAGGAAAGCCGTTGTGGTTGACATAGCCATCCCAAATGATGGTAACATTAGGAAAAAGGAACATGAGAAACTTGAGAAATATCAAGGGCTCAGAGAAGAGCTGGAGAAGACCTGGAGAGTTAAGACTTCAATGGTACCTGTGGTCATTGGAGCACTAGGGGCAGTAACCCCCAAACTGGAGGAGTGGCTGAAACAGATCCCAGGAAAAACATCTGACATCTCAGTCCAGAAAAGTGCAGTACTAGGAACAGCAAAGATACTGCGTAGAACCCTCAAGCTCCCAGGCCTCTGGTAGAGGACCCGAGCTTGAAGGGAAAAAGAGACCACCCACGGGGGGTGAGGAAAAGTTTATATATATATATATATATATATATATATATATATATATACAAAATAAAGCATGTTGTTCTGTACTGACCTCTTTGAAACAAACAAAGAAGTACATTGGCATGTGTTACCCAATCAATGTAATTTCTTAGCTGAACATTTAATTCTTTCTACTTATTACTTAATACACTTAATCGTATTTTTTATATGCAGCCCTATTTATGTTTCTGTAATCACCACAGATATTGATCGCAGTTTGAACTCATTTCAAAGAAAACGAAAACATTCCGAGGGACCGCGAATGCAGCAAGGCTTTGTGACGCCAAATTTACGGGACAAGACCAAATCGGAATCGGAATGAGACGTAAACTGAAAGACATTATTTTGTTTTTGTCATAATGTCTTTCACAAACCTCTTTGCGAGTCTCTGTGGAAGTGATGCGAAGAATAATGATCAGTCGTCTTTTACAGTCAGGTAGTAGCGGCAACCTTCGTATTTAAGTTTGCATTTGATACACTTTTACATTAAGCCTCGCTAATGCAACTTTTAACTCATCCATTTCTTAAAAGGGGCGACATTGGCAAGGTTCAAAGTACTACAAGCAAAAAGAGGACGAGCGAGGGTGAGCAACCTGGTCCCCGTACAAAGGTATGTTAAACCGTGTAAAACCTCACAAGCATTAGCATTTAACCACAATCTAAATGTACTTTCATATTTCGCATATTAATGCTACGTCAGACGGTCAAACGGCTGCTTTTGTCTTAGTCCTTGCGAAAGAGTGAAGAGCTTGTTAAGAGCAGACGGCATAATTTAAATGTTATCTAAATGCTCAAATTTTACAGTATAAGCACATTAGGGTCACACTGACGCTGTTCACTAACTTTCTTTGTTGATTGATAGATTTTCTTTTGGGTTTGAGTTGCTGCAGGAGGGACTGGTGCACTGACAAAATAAACGTGGAAATAATGAAGCAACATCTTAAATCTTGGGTGCAAATGGTTCAGAAATGGGTAATGGCGTAAAACATACTACCAAACTGGTGGCAAAGTGTCTTAAGAACATCTAAAGTCAATCTTTTCATGGAATGGCCGTCACAAAGCAGAATCTCAGTCGTGTTCAACATTTATTAGCAGACCTGAAAAGGCATGTGTGAGCAAGGAAGCCTCCAAACTTGATTACACCAGTTCGGTCAGGGGAAATTGGCCACAATTTCTGCTAGTACAGTATATTTGTATAGGCATATACAAAACATTTCACGTAGGCCATTTGATTTACACAGCTAAAGCAATGTATCCATACTTCTGACTTGGAAAGAAAGTCATGAAATATTGTTGACACAAATCCTTCTCTCATTGTCCAAAAATTCAGCACATACCTTTGATAATTTCAGCTGGCTTATTTAGATCAAAAATTGTATGAGTTCATGTTGGACAATGAGGGGAAAAAGTGTCTTTCATACACTGTGTGTAATCTTGAGTTCAACTAAACAGCCCTAAATTGACAAGAGATGATTATATTAGTTTACAGTACAGTATATAATTGTGACATTTTTTGGTGGGGTGCTGTGAGAATTTTCCACTGTAAAGTGATAACCCTCACGTTCCTATTACAGAAGCAACGTAACTGGACACAGGCAAGCAAGCCCGATTTTGACACATTTTCCCAAGATTATTCCAAGACTTTTGACTATCATGTGCAGCTCACTGACCACAAGAATAAAAGGGCTGGCTTCACCAAGGGGTCAGCATATAACTGTGCCAATCAGGTCAGTTACAGTGGCCCCACATTTCAAACAAACCACAATGGCAACCGGCAACAACAGACAAAACAGACCAAGCAGCAGAAAGGTCGACAGCAGAAGCGAGGACAGCCCCAAAATGGAGGGGGACGGCATCAAACAAAAAGTTCAAGAAAACCTGCAGACAGAACAGAACGCAGAAATCATATACAGAACAGAATTAAGACTCGGGTGAGATTTATAATTGTGCCAGATTCAAGTGGCTGAATTTACTGCCATTCTTAAAGTTCTTTCTCTTTTTAGCCAGTCAAATATTTCACAGAAGAGTTTAAGGAACAGAATATTTTGTTGGTGAATGAACAAATGGTTTGCCGACATTTTCTTCATGGAAAGTGCATCAAGGTGGGTGATGTACTGCAAACTGATATCCAACAAAACTTCAGTATGTAAGGTGTTGATAAATTGCTGTATTGTCTTCCTCTTGTTGCAGGGTGACAACTGTCAAATGCAACACATTGAGCCTGAGAACGATCTCGTCAAAACGCGTTGCAAGTATTACATGCAGGGAGACTGCATGAAAGGGGAGAAATGCCCGTTTATGCACAATATCCTTTGCTTTAGCCAAAACAAAGTCATAGTGGACTCCACTACAGGTAAAAAGACGCTTTGGTAAAATGTAGCATAGGCTACGCGGACCTGCTGTTTGGGTCAAGTTTCACATTAGGGTAGAGGTGTTTCAGTTTCAATAATTTTCAGTTTTAATAATTTCCTTAACAGCTATGCACGGTCCTTCCCATGCAAATTTTTCCATAAAAAGGGAAAGTGCTCTAAAGGAGATGACTGTAGGTTTTCTCATGAGCCGCTTAATGACATCACCATGAAATTGCTGAATGAGGTGGGTGTATGAAGTTTGCTTTGTTCACCTTTCAATAGCAAGAATAAATAGGAAAAACCCTTTGGAATGACATTGGTTCATCCATAAATGTATCATCAATTTTGATCTGATCCTAATCACAAGTCACAACAAAAGACAAGCGCGGTACGTTTAACGCCAAACGAAAATCATTTAATCAGTCTCGACTCATCAAAACTACTATCCGATGAATGAAAGGATTGATTGCCCTGTCCGAACCAGGCCTCATTTAAAATGTCATCAGAACACCTACAGTTCAGAATTACTCACTTGTATGAAGGTGGAAACGGTGACAAGGGTCAAGTCTTGATGTTCATCAGTCCATAGTATGGCAGATTAGCACTGCTGCTACTCTCCCTTTCCCGTGGCAAGTGCATTGTGAGGTGAAGAAAAATCTTAATGACTTCTAGAAAACAAAAAAACATGTCAACATAATTGTGTGGTATTGCTTCAAGAAAACGGTGTCCATTAGATGAAAATCAGATCGCATTTTATGACCAATTTATGCCAAAATGCAGTATTTCCAAAGAGTGCGCAGTTAGTTGCGTACTTCTTGTAATTTCACAACTTCCAAACTACTTCCCATTTCTTTTTCCGCAGTTTATGGAATATGAAATGGAGCTTGCCAAGAAAACTGAGCAGTCTTCAGTTCAGTCTGTGACAGTAGATGAGCCGGAGGTCACGCAAGCACCCAATCTCGAAGAAAATAAGGCGTCTGATAACATAGAACAGCCCTTCAAGTATGTGCTAACCCAATATGTAGAATTGCATCTGCAGCTGGACTCACAATAAAAGAATTGTTTGCTTCTTTCAGGTTCAACTTTTATAACAGTGCTGCCTCAAATGCAAATAATGAGGAAACATGTCAGAGTGAAGAAGTAGATGATGTCACTCAAGAAGATGGTCAGCCATGTGAACCAGCTTGCCAGTCTCTGTCAAGTAACCTCAGTTCTGAGCCACCAGTTTTATATTCCGTTGAAGCAGTGCTGGGCCTTCAGTCGTCCGGCGTCTTCAAAACTCCCATAAGTCCAAATCCGACTATCTTCCCTGTCTTTCCCACTTCTCCTGGTTGCAGTGACTCAGAAAATCATTGTGAGGTCCCTTACTCAGCTAATGTTGTCCTCAGAGCATCTACATCTACAGATAGCTCAACTTGGAGTGGCTCACTTACCAATGCTGCACCAACGCTTCAGGTCGTATCTTACACTCCAGCAGACGAGCGGAGTTCCGCAAGCCCAAATAACAAAGCTTCCAATTTATTAGGTACACAAAAGAAAGTGCTGAGAGACACTTTGAAAAATACAACAGCCCTCAAAGTGGCTCCAGGCAGTCAATGTGACGATACGGCAGCGTCTACTAGGACTTCAAAAGTCACAGAAGCAGAGGAGTCTCCAGAAAACATGAGAGCAGGACACACAAGACCTAGGAGCCCTCTTCAGGGTCCGAGAAGAGACAAAACCCAGCATCTAACAACAGACAATGCTCAACAGCTCAAGTTCTCCAAGCAGGGCTTACAAAGCCTTTTTTCAAGCCCCCCTCACCTGATATCTTCTCAGAAACACTCACTACCCTCCAAGTCCCGTCAGTTGCATGATTTCCATTCCCTTAGTCCGTCATCTCAGAGGTCCACACAGTTCAAAGAGAGTGCTTCGGTTCCCGCTGCACTTGCCAGCCCCTTCTCAGAAAACAATCACCTTCCTCTGCAGTGTCACACACAATCTACTCTCACTTCCGAGGTGCCAAAGGTACATTGTTCTAGTGGAACTACAGCACATTGTAAAACTGACTGCCCTAGCGTGTCTGCACCTAATCAAACCTTTCAAGCGCCATTTAAAAGCCTTTTTGCAAGAAGCATCCATGACGCTCAAAATTCAACAATTTCATCCATAACCCACAACTTGACAGCTTCTCCCGTCAAATGCCAAGATCCTATAAAAACGACCGCTGAACCAGACCAGCCTCGTGCTAGTTCTCTCTTCAGCCTATTTGCCACCCCTCTCGGTATCCACTCGCCACCATCCATGTCTCAACCAAATCGTTTGTACCAGCCAGCAGCTCTTTCCTCAGATACCACTCAAAGCGATGCTCGTTCCATTGGTAAGAAGACCCAACACAATGCTCATGAACACCATGATGAGAAACTGATGAGTTGTGATGCACGTTGTCTTTTTCATTTTGTAGGTTCTTCATCACCAGCAACTCCAAATTCAGTCCTGAAAACACTCTTCCTGTCACTGAGCCCCTATCAGCAAGACAGACCGTAACTGATTGGTCTTCAATTCTTCAGTTACGGCAGATATTTAAGTGGATTCTCATGTACCAAATTTGTATTTGGGGAAAGCAGCAAAGCAAAATGTCTGGGTTGGTTTTGTATTGTCTACACAAAACATGGGCGCTCCAGTTAACATGACTTTTAAAGTCAGTCTTTATTCTAGGTACATTTTTTAAAAATTATTTTTGTATTACTGTATATTGAATATGTTTATACAATATGTTTTTTTTATTTTGAGCACATAATGAAGTAATTACAATTAAATGTTATGCAAATTGAGGTGCATTGTGGTGTCTATCCATCAAACCGTCCAATTTCTACACTGCGTATCCTGTTCAGGGTCACAAAGTGGGAACTGAATCTAGGCTGCAAGCACTGAAGTTGGACATGAACCACTACAGCATTAATGACTTGTGATGGTAAAGGGGCGACGAAAACAAGTGCTTACTTTTTTTTTTTTTTTTATTGACAAGTATTGTTGTATACAAGGGTCCTGACAAGCAAAAAAAAAATACTTTGGACCCCAAGCTTTTAATGCTGACAATACTTAAATTTTGGGGTATCTTGCATAGTGATTGTTTAATGAAGACCACACAATCTGATCATTTTTTACCTGCACATAAGATTCAATGCATCACTTGTAGTGATGCCAGGAGATTTATATAAGGTGAGCAAGACATGGTCACCAGCCTATGCTTGTTTGTGTTGAGAGAAACGTTTGGAACAACATGAAACAAATTGCAAGTTTCAAAACTACGAGAAGAAAAAAAAAAACTACCAATACCCAAAAATTATTTTAAAAAAAACTGCCTTTGAATATGATAAATGTTTTTAAGAGTAAAATGACTGTTTTAGATATAACGATGTCTAAATAAAAATACTGTAGTTTTCCAATTTTGTTTCATGACTAACCCGAAGGCTCACTCTTTTAAAACTTGAAAACGCAACGTGCTTTTTGCCAGCAGGTGGTGACATTTGTCTAGGAAATGACTTATTGCACGTTTCGTTGAATAAGTCACTTAGCCCGCGCAAAATACACGACATTTGACACAGGCACTATGTTCCTGTATTCTCCTTTCAACGCAACGGCGACGTGACTTTATGTTACGGCTTTATGTGCCTTAACGATGACCTAATGAGCAGTGCCAAGTCATTACGTAAAACGTTTTATATACAATACATAGGTATAGGTGTATATATAGAGAAAGAGAGGGAGAGAGAGAGCGAGAGAGACAGAGACAGAAAGAAAGAGAGACAGAAAGAGAGACAAGTTTGTTTACAGTATAAAAATAAGAAAGCAATACTTCAAAACTGCAATGTGGTTATGATTTACAATGTAGACCATGACTGAAAAGTACTTGTATTCACAAAAGCAAGGTTGCACTAATCGTCTGTCTTGCTGCAGAAATTAAGAATATGATCTGAGAACTGCCACAGACAAAATGGATGGAATGACCGAACAACAGGAATGCGTTGAAGGGCAGATTAATAAAAGGGTGAATAAAGATACAGTATATATAATTGTTCTTATACGACAGTAAATTGACTTGGTTCACTATTTGAATATTATACACTTGAGATAAAACTGATTTTGTTTCAAGCTGAAGGAAAAAATAATACAAATCTAATGACTTTTTCAAATACAACTGAACATTAGAGTTGAGCACAATACTTATTTTCAAGAAAACTTGGTAATTATCAGCCACATAGAATGTTCTATATTGTGACTTTCCAACTTTTAATTGAATTTTTAGGAGGAGGATGTAGAAGAGTCTCAGTGCCATGAGGAAAACCATGTTCAACCACTTCAGTCAGTCCTTAGACAGCAAGAAGCAAAGTAAGCATGTGACACACTCCGCCTTCCCTGCAAATGACCTCTCGTACCATTTTCTCTCTTATGGATTAGGCAATCGGAAAACAGATGAATTAATTGGAGAGTTTAACATTGTTTATACATACCTACCTAGAATAAATGATGAGTCAGGGAATGCTTTGGAGGAACAACCTGTCTTGGACAAAAAGATCAGTACCCTCCAGGTCCCATGTGCTTCCCTTGACCACAGCACGTATGAAGTTGTGAACAAAGTCCACAGGTGTGTGCCGGTGGATGAGGTTTTGGCAGGCCAGAAGCATGATGTGGTTAAGGTCTGGATTGTCACTCTCTTTCTTCAACATGTCTTTTTCAATTAACAAAACTTCCCACTTCAAAGTGGTCATGGATTTGGTTGATTTAGTTTGTAATTTGGAGTTCCTTTTCATCTTTTCTCATGTTCCTTTGTGTGTCTGTCTTGTTAGGATATTGTGTCCACTTGTGTTCAGTTACCCGGTCCCTCGTGTTACCCAATCAGGTCCCTCCAACCCCTTGTGTCTGGTCCAGGTGTTCCTTGTCTGGTCAGTGTTTTTGTATTTTGTCCAAATGTGTTAAGAAGTGATTCCTTTCTCAAAGCGCCGTATGCTCATTAGGGACATCTACTGGTCAATACCGTATTGGCCCGAATATAAGACGGTGTTTTTTGCATTGAAAAAAGACTGAAAAAGTGGGGGTTGTCTTACATTCAGGGTCTAGACCAGTGGTTCTTAACCTTGTTGGAGGTACCGAACCCCACCAGTTTCATTTGCGCATTCACCGAACTCCTCGTTAGTGATTTTTTTTTTTTTAAATTCTTGACATAGATGTTTTTTACTGGTGCACAAAATGAGCCATGCATGAACATCATGTTCAAAGAACAAAACCTACACAATGCATGAACTCACAACAAATTACATACTGGTAAATCAGAATTTACACAATAAATCAGGTTTGTTCGGACCTTCTCAGTGGAGGCTCTGTTGAACCCCTGTGACCGCCTCACCGAACCCCTAGGGTTCGATCAAACCCAGGTTAAGAACCACTGGTCTAGGCATTACACCCATTCACAATGCTAGATGGCGCCAGATATCTTTAAAACGAATACTGAACTTAACTCCCCAGGCCAAAGCGCACCCCTGTCATGAAGAATAAAGATAGAAATAGCGGCAGCACGAAGAAGAAAAATAAAAAATAGCCGTAAGAAAGAAAAGAGAAAAAAATAAGAGAAGAGATAACAAAATGGTAAAACCAGAAGGCATTCATTTACAAATGTGATTGCACTTTAGTTTACATATTTAAATGTACAGATATTAAGATGTGATAGACAATTTTTGCATGATTTGAATGAGGCAAAATAACATGCTTTTTCTCTCGAATATTTTGTTATAATCATTTGTTTCAGATGTACTGTAATTATTTTCTGTATAAAAATTAAATTTGGTTTTCAAAAAGTCTTTTTTCAAACTTGAGTCTTGAAAAAGAGGGGGTCGTCTTATAATCAGGGTCGTCTTATATTCGGGCCCATACGGTAATACTGAAGTAGAAGTAATAATGCTTCAGTCTGAACATAAAATCAACCCAGTTTGCCATGTCACCCAAAAATGTACTATCTGTGCATGCAGGGGTATTTAGTTATAGACAGGAATATTTATTTACCACACACATTGGGATGTTTTGTATTTAAGAATTAGTGTGTTTCATGAAATGCAAACCAAGGTGTGTGCCGCAGTTGTTAAATTCCTGGCGCAGCAGCTGAATGTACACTACCATTCCAAAGTTTGGGTTCACTTAGAAATGTTCTTATTTTGATTATCAAATTGCTATTTTTTCAACGAGGATAACATTAAACTGGTAAATGACGATTCTAGATGCAAACGTCTGGTTATTACTGCAATATCTACGAAGGTGTGAAAAGGCCCATTTCCAGCAACCATCCCTCCAATGGTCCATTGTGTTTGCTAATTGTGTTAGAAGGCTAATGTATGATTAGAAAACCCTTAAAAATCCTTGTGCAATTATGTTAGTTTTCATGGAATACACTAAATTTCCTGGGTGACCCCAAACTTTTAAACTGTAGTGTAACAGTGCTTTTAACAGTAAGTGTGGAGTGGAAATAATGTGGTGCAAATATGGAATAAATTTAACATTATGTTTATGAGCAACCCTGAATAAATATGAGCTTCTAACATTACAAAAAATGAGCCTCGAACCCGCGATTAGGACTTGATTGACAGTCTTTGCAAAAGGTATACGTATGTAAAAAAACAATGAAAACATCCACTAAGTACATAAGCACTCAAATATTTTCTAATGCACAGTGTGACTTGTCGACTGCCTTTAAGAAAATGACAAACGCCCCCAGGGTTACATATAAGGCAATGGTACATGGAAGGACCAGTCTGTCATCGGTCACATGATTATTATTTTTTTTTGGACCTGATACATGCTTCGATTCGGGGCTACATTTAGCAAGCCCACTTTTCTTCAAGAATGCTCCAAAGCACCACTTCATTTGGCCTATCATCAGTTCCGAGCTGCTTTCCTGAATTTTGATTACACTGCCCTTTTTTATTTTGGACTTTTGTTGCGTTTTGCATTTTGAATACCGAAGTACCCATTCATGTATGTTTTTATTAAACTTGCCATATTTGCACTCCTCGTTTGCTTTCCTGCACTTGGGTCCCCAATCCTGCTGAAACATTAACAAATTGAAAAAGTTGAAAAAGTTAAAAGTTGTTCAAGTTAGGGTGTGTGTGTCAAAGTCAAAGTCAGCTTGTGTGTGTGTGTGTGTGTGTGTGTGTGTGTGTGTGTGTGTGTGTGTGTGTGTGTGTGTGTGTGTGTGTGTGTGTGTATGTGTGTGTGTGTGTGTGTGCGTTTCCCCTTTCAGGCATTGGTTAAAGAGGGGCAGAAGACAATGGATCTGGAGAGTAAAGATAAGGCCATCCAACAGTTAATCCAGGAAGCTGCTGTCCGCACCAGGAAGGAGGTACACATGCATGGAAGAAATTGCGTGTGTGTGTGTGTGTGTGTGTGTGTAAACCATATTATACCATATATATATATATATATATATATATATATATATATATATATATATATATATATATATATACGTATATGGTATAATATATTTATTAGCTGTGATTGAACTATTACTTGTATGTTTACCAGGTAGATAATGTGCGAGAGCAGTGCAACGTTGAACTCCTGCACATGATAGAAGAGTTGTCCCATTTGCAAACGGTAAAACCCTTTGAGATTTAATTTGCTCTCATCTCAACTGGTGTTCCAGTCAGTGTACAACCTCTACACTGCTTTCTCTTATTGTAACTCGCCCCAACTGTCTCCAGGAGTGTGCAATCAAAGACATTCAAATCGAGAGGTGCAAGCAAGACAAAAAAGCGGTTGAGAAGGAACTGGAGAAGGTACTTTGCATGAAATGGAAGTTGGAAGATTTTTTTGTGTGTATTTTAAGGTTTTATGTATGACAAGTTTTGCATTTTGTGTTTCTTTCAGATGACAAAATACCGAACAGAGCAAGACCTTGAAAAGATCAATGCTCTTGAGCTGAGATGCCTAAATGCAGAGAGGATAAGAGACGACATGAGCGCCACTCTGCAAAATGCTCAAAGCAAAGTACAAAAGTTTGAAATTGAGTGAGTGAGTGGGTTTTTTTGGTACAGCTTGCTTCCAAGCTACATGACACCAAGTCAGCCACAGGCAGCGGTTGTCTTTTTCTCCCATCTACAGCAACAATGAAGAGCTGTTGCGCAGTCAGGAGGAAATACATCGTCTGCAGAGCAGTTTGGCCGCAGCGCGGAAGGAGTTTGACCGTATCAGTGAGGAGCGACTCCAGCTGCAAGAGGAGAACATACAACTCCGCAGGGAGATTGATGAACTTCAGAGAAGAACCTTGCTGAATCAAAACAAGACCAAAAATCAGGTAAATTGTTTAAAGTTTTTAAAGGAAAGCTAAATAAAACAACACAAAGTACAATCAATTTAATCAATAAACTATAGCAGAACATTTCTCTGCCATCAAACATGTCTGCAGAATGTGCTGAAATTGCACACCGCTTGAATGTAAGCTTTCAATCCAATACTACTGCTATGACCTGGAAAAAAATGTGTCTGTCTGACCTGTGCCTAAATCAAATACACCAAAATTGCTTTACACCACGTGCGCCACGAGTTAGACCTGCTTTTACCGAGTCTAAAATTGAGGCTACTTTTAGTTACCAAATTTGCAGATGTGCTAGGTAGCACGGCAAGTACCCCCAGTCAGACATAGCACATCTACCAAATTAACAAATTACTGCTTATTAGGCGGCTCGGTGGCGCACTGGGTAGCACGTCCGCTTCACAGTTAGGAGGGTGCAGGTTTGATTCCACCTCCGGCCCTCCCTGTGTGGAGTTTGCATGTTCTCCCCGGGCCCGCATGGGTTTTCTCCGGGCATTCCGGTTTCCTCCCACATCCCAAAAACATGCTTGGTAGGCCGATTGAGCACTCCAAATTGTCCCTAGGTGTGAGTGCGAGTGCGGATGGTTGTCTCTGTGTGCCCTGCGATTGGCTGGCAACCGGTTCAGGGTGTCCCCCGCCTACTGCCCGTTGACGGCTGGGATAGGCTCCAGCACGCCCGCGACCCCCGTGGGGACTAAGCGGTTCAGAAAATGGATGGATGCTGGACCAGTCCATTGCCCTAGCACGAAAATGACGATGCCTGTTTTTTTACATTCTGGTACCAACTTGTGGGATGAATCTAGGATGAGTTGAATCATATTCTGTATGATTACTGCATAAATTCAACAATATTCATCATTTCTTTTACAGTTGCCGCATAAATTGCTGCTCTGATTCGTTTCATTATTTTCCCAGATGTTGGAATTATGTTCATAGATTCTTTTCATTCTTTGATATTCTTATGCATGTGCAACTAATTTCCCCAATGCAAGACTAACACTATAATATAGGCTCCGCTGTGTTATGTTAATTTATTTCTTTTGGATTACTACTTATTCAGAATTCACACCCAGTTCATGAAGCAGATTTGTTTTTAATTCACCAACACATTAAAAAAAAGGAATTGCAGCAGATTTGTTTTTAATTCACCAACACATTAAAAAAAAGGAATTGCAACCTTTTTCCGTTTGAATATAAGAATCCTTTTTGTTCTGCTGCCCATTCCCAGATAGTGCAGATGGAGCAAGAGTGCAAGTTGAAGGAACAGACATTCAACGCACAAATACTGCTGCTGGAGGAGAGAAGCCGAAATTTACAGGCTGAGAGGATGCATCTCCTCGCAGCACAGCAGAGAAGTATTCAACGCTCAAAGGATGAGGCAACAAACATTACAAAGGCCTTTGAAGCCAGAATTCAACATCTCACGTAAGAACTGAACAAGATATGGAATTCATTTAATGAGTAATTTCTTTGTTAGAGGATCAGAAGCCTGTTCGGCCACATCATTACTACTTGTGATAAGACGAACTTTTATACGAACCAGTGAGAATTTTCTTCTGTCCTTCTATTCAATGCGTCCTTTAAGATTGTGGACATGATTGAGAAATGCAATCTGTCACCTATTGAGCCTTAAATTCATAGGGAATAAATCCATTACACAATATTGACAAATTCAGACGCAAAATCAATGTTGAAACGTGCCAGTTGACTTACCTGTGATTATGTCATTCTACATTTTAGGACACAGATGAATGAACACAAACTGCGATTACGTGAGCTAGAACTACAGCTCAGAAATAACCAAGACACTGAATGAGGTTTGAGCAACACACAAATAAAATTGTTCATCTGCAATGGACTCTCGCATGGCATGGTGGCCCTAACTTCTGGTCAGCATGTAAAAGCATATAATAAGCTGTGTGGTTGCGACCTGAGACAGGCAACCTGCGATGTCATTGTCAGGCCACAGCGAGAGGTAAAATGGATAAAAACATATTTTGCCTGTGTAATTCATATTCCACAAACAAAACAATTCGTTCGGACTTGTTTGATTGTACAGAACATTGTTACAAAGAAACTCTGGGGGTTTACTTTCCCTTTGAACACATAATGTAAGAGGCCACGCTTGCTTAGTATCTCAATGATACAGTGGAACCCCAGAAGTCGACCATGTCGGTAGTTGACATATTTTTCGGTTTTCGACGCAAAATGTCAGTGTTTGCCTCATCTCGAACAACACTTTGTAATCCGACGTTAGTTGACGTTGTTTCAAACCACTGTGACGCCTCACTGTGGTCGTGTGCGGTTCGCTTCCGGAAAGCTGCACCCGCTAGACGTCAAGGTCAGGGGGGTTCACGCTGAAGATTTGAGTTCACGCGATAACAACTATAAAAAGAGAGCTGCTTTATGTTATATTTAAGAGGCTGGGTCACGAATATTTATAAGAGCAAGCTTTAATGCGGGAGCTTTTTCAGAGAGGCAACACACTTGCTCAACTTCCGCACATTCGCAATGACACGAGAGCAATGAGTGCCTGTGTGCTTTTACATTCGTCACACGGTATTTGTAAACAAAAGCCATCCTTTCAGTCACATTGAATCGCTTCTGGGACATTATTTCCAGGACTAATGCTCTTCGACCATGGATAAGTACGTTTTGTGTTTAAATAGTGTTATTTTGTCATTTTAATTTATTTTGATATCAGTATTTGTCTTTTAAATGTCAGACATGTCAAACGCTGCTTATGGACCATGTAAGGCTGTGCTCCAGGCTTTTGCTGTACAGTATTTTCATTGTTTTTTGTGGTCTTCCATCACCTCTGGAAGGGCACCATTGGAAAGGAAGGCATTGGAAACATCAACTCCAACGGGGTTTTGCTTCTTAGCAAATGTGCTCAGTACGACCTGATCATCACCAATAGCATCTTTCGCCAGAAGAACAAACTCAAGGGCTCATGGAGACACCCTCGCTCTAAACAATGGCATCTTATTGACTATGTCATAGTCAGAGCCAGGGATCAGCGCGACGTGAGCATCACAAAAGCCATGATGGATTCAGAGGCCTGCTGGACAGATCACCGCCCGATACGATCCACGATGTCCATCAGACTGAAGAGGAAGAGGAGACTGCAAAAGAAGCTGAGCCGGCAAAGACTAATCCTTGAGACCCTGAATAAAACTGCCGCCCTGCAGCTGTTTCAGGCCTCTCTTGGAGAAAGCCTCAATCAGGAATACCCTGAGGACATTGAAGAACACTGGAGCCTGCTCAAGTCTTCCATCCTCGACACCTGCAGTGCCACTCTCGGGTACAAGGCCAGAAAGCATTAGGACTGGTTTGATGAGAACGACACAGAGATAGAACAGCTCATCTCCAAGAAAAGGGAAACCTTTCGTGTCTGGCAAAATGACATCACCTGCACAGCAAAGAGACAGGCTCACTCCAGAGCCAAGGCTGACGTCCAGAGCCGGGTGAGACAGATTAAAAACTCCTGGTGGACAGAAAGGGCACTGGAAATCCAGAGTTTGGCAGACTCTGGTGACACCAGAGGCTTTTTCATTGCTACCAAGGCTGTCTACGGCCCAAGCCATCGCGGCCAAACCCCCCTGCGCTCTAAAGACGGGCAGGAGCTGTTGAAGGACAATGAATCCATAAAGAACCGGTGGAGAGAGCACTTTCAGGAACTCCTCAACCGTGACAGCACAACTCAGTCAGATTTCCTCAGTCACATCCCTCAGAGTCCCATCAGGGAAGACATGGGTGAACCTCCCACTTTAGCAGAGGTCCAAGATGCCATCAGGAGCCTGAAGAACAACAAGGCCTCTGGGCCAGATGGAATCCCATCTGAGGTCCTAAAGGAAGGTGGACTAGAGCTCCAGCGCCACCTCCATTCCCTCTTTCTGAAGGTCTGGGAAAAAGAAGTACTCCCCTCGGAGCACAGGGATGCTCTGATAGTGACCATTTTCAAGAAAGGGGACAAAGCGGAATGGGGAAACTATAGGGGCATCTCACTCCTTTCGACAGTTGGCAAAGTACTTGCTCGTGTTCTTGCCAACCACCTACTGCCACTGTCTGAGGAAGTTCTCCCAGAATCGCAGTGCGGTTTTCGCCCAGCACTGCAGACATGATTTTTACAGCACGCCAACTCCAGGAGAAATGCCGTGAGCATAAACAGCCTTTGTTCATGGCTTTCATACACCTGACAAAGGCCTTTGACTCGGTGGATCGCCAGGCCCTATGGAGCATCCTTCTGAGGTATGGTTGCCCGGATAAATACGTCAGAATATTGCGTTTATTACATGACGGAATGACAGCCACAGTGCTCAACAACAGCTCCTTGACTGAGCCTTTCACTGTAGAGACAGGGGTCAAACAGGGATGCATCATTGCACCCACCCTGTTCTCTGTCTTCATTGCCGCCATACTCCACCTCATCAACGAAGAACTACCACACGGAAGCCCAATTTGGTACAGAACTGATGGAAGGCTCTTCAACCTTAACAGGTTCAAAGCCAAAACCAAGATCAGAACCACCACGGTTGTGGAGCTCCAGTCTGCAGACGATAATGCCATTGCAGCACACTCTGCAGAAGACCTCCAGGGCATCCTGAACTCCTTCGCTAAGGCATACAGAGCCCTCCGTCTGACCGTGAACATCAAGAAGACCCAGGTGCTACATCAACCTCCACCCAACCAGCCATCTACTCCGCCCATCATAAATGTGGACAACACTCCACTTGAATATGTTCACCATTTCCCCTACGTCGGCTGCCTTCTCTCCTCCAAAGCGGACATTGACTCTGAGGTCAACCATCACCTGAGCTGTGCCAATGGAGCGTATGCCAGACTCCGGAAAAGAGTCTTTGAAGACAGAGACCTCCGGGCTGACACCAAGCTCCTGGTTTACAAAGCTGTGGTTCTCCCCACCTTACTTTATGGGGCAGAATCATGGACAACGTACAGCAGGCACCTAAGAGCTCTTGAACAACACCACCAGAGAACCTTGAGGAAAATACTCAGGATCAAATGGGAGTACAGACGCACAAACATCAGCGTTCTGGAGGAAGCCAGGATACCGAGCATCACCACTTTAATAACGCAGCACCAACTCCGATGAACAGGACATCTCATCCGCATGGCTGACACCTGCCTCCCCAAACAGATGTTATACTCCCAGCTGGAGAGAGGTCCGCGAGCCCCGGGCAGGCAAAAGAAACGTTTTAAGGACAACTTCAAGACCAATCTCAAGAAATTCCAAATAACATCTCAGGACTGGGAGCGCATCGCCTTCAACAGGAATTGCTGGAGAGCAGCGGTGCAAGAAGGTGCAGCACATCACGAAAAGGAACTCCACCGTGTCGCAGAAACCAAACGACAACTCCGTAAGGAAAGACAAAAACAGGCTCCAGCACGACCACAACCCACCACCACTTTCCCCTGCCCACACTGCACAAAAATATGTGGATCCCGGATCGGCCTCTACGCCCACCTGCGGACCCACAAGTAGACGACCCTGAGAAAAAGTCCCGAGTGACCGCCGATGATGATGATGATGATGATGATGATGATGATGATGATGATGATGAGTGTTATTTTGTCATTTTAATTTATTTTGATATCAGTATTTGTCTTTTAAATGTCCGACATGTCAAACGCTGCTTATGGACCATGTAAGGCTGTGCTCCAGGCTTTTGCCGTACAGTATTTTCTTGTTTTTGTGGTATTATGTACTGTTTTAGACAAAATTGGACAAATTGCTTCGGAACGCGTTGACTTTGCTTCTTGACGATCCTTCTGGAACGAATTCGCATTGAGATCCAGGGTCTACTGTATACCTATTTATTGTAAAACCATATGCATGTGATCTGAATTCATCATGATGACAGTTATTATTTTGCCGACAACGGTCAGTTTTGACATCCCAACAAATCAACAACTTTGAAGCAGCATAATGAAGATTTTTGACTGATAATTTTTTAATTTTTGCGTGGTTACTATTTTTCACCTTGTTGCTGTAAAACTGGAATTTCAGATCTGTTATTTTGACATTCAGTGTAAATGTTCACACATCAGTCCATCCAATATTCTCCACTGAACAATGCCAATTCTGTAGGCGCAGTAGTCTAACTCATGTCCATACCTCTTTGGCCGAAGCCACCTCCTCCAGTTCCGGACACAGTGCACCCAAGTCTGCTGTGTGATGTAGGCTCTGATGTGTCCATGATATGCATTGACATACCAAACACATAAGGGATGTATTCAAATTTCACATCCGAGTCACCTCAGTTCATTCTCAGATAGCCAAGCATTTCACGCCAACTCTAAAGTAAAGTCCAGACACTGTCAAAGAACTTGATTTCCATCAGCTAAATTTGCAACCTTGCCTTTTCTGTCACTATATGAGAGCACGAGACAATGGGCGAGCTTGTACATGCAACCAGGCAAGCTTTGCACCAACCACTCACTGAGCCTTGAAATACCTCAGTTGCTGCTCAATGAATCCAATAGGACTAAAATGGCTGTTATCATTTGCAAATATCATTTTGGACAGAATATCTACATTTTTTTAAATAAGAAAATTAAAATTCTATGTGTACCAACATGATGCCGAGTGCTTGACAGAGTCATTACTTTCAATAATTGCCTATACAGTACATACAATACAATGATTACTGGAAAATTGCATCACTCGTGTCATCCGGGGTTATATAGATCTGCTGCTCTATCCTTCATTGGCTAAAAGGCAAGTCATGTGCTCAGCAGAACCACATTTCATCCTGGGGCTGAGGGAAAAAGAAACTTTAACCCAGCAAAGAACATCCAGACACGTCAACTCAACCAGTAAGAAACACCACGTAAAATAGTAAATTAATCACCCTAAATTATGGTAGTTGGACAGTTCGATGACAGTATATGATGACTTTTCTTGACAGTGATCCATACAGGTATGTCCATGAGTTACTTGACTGTATTGGTCCAGCCATGGTCATTTATTCCGGTGCTGTCTCAGTGTCAGCCGGCTGGTTGCCTTCAAGAAGTGTTTTTTCTTCAGCAGGCACGTCATTTCCGGGCTGGCTGGTACAACCATTGTTCTGAGTGGCAGTTCCCATCTGAAGGCCAGCCTCTTCTTCCTGCTCTTGATAATACTGGACTGTTTTTCTCTTGAAACATCCCAGCTTTGTACACAAAACAAATGATGAGAAGAGGAATTTGAGTAGAATCCACCCACTGACATTCAGATCACTCACCTTGTACATGATGATGGTAACAAGAATCAAAAGTGAAAGTCCAAATCCAGTTCCCGTGAGTATTATGAATAGTTTATCAGGCGAAATGATGAACTCAACGTGAACTTCAGTCTGTTGACAGATGAAAAATGAAGTATATAGTATATTTATGTGATTTATGATGATGATTACTTGGTGGTATTTTTTTGTGTGCAGAATATGTCCAGCAAAACATACCAATTTCTGTGTGGGGTTGTTCTCATTCCACATGGCATCTCTCTTTTCATGTGACAGTCCTTTAGTCTTTGCATCACAGTGTGACCATTTGAACATCATTAGCATAGCAGTAATGTCAAAAATGCTACCTGGAGCCAGATTGATGTGGACATACCTCTTGTTCATGAGAAGAATCCAGTACATATCGTTGTTGGTCGTAATCAATGTGGATCATGCTTTTGAACTTAACCTCTCCAATGTCTCCAGTATATCTTTTTAGAAATGCCTTATTCTGCAAAGTGGGAGTTTTATCAGTTGCTAGATTAGCTACATGTGGCATAGCTTGTCTGTGTGAGTGCTTGAAGGAAATTAGTACTTACCTGCGCACGCGCCTCAAGATTGCTAAATTGTACATCTCCAGACAATACAAACTCGGTGGACGATGCACTCTCCAGCATGACAGTGTCACACTCAATGATTTTGCAGTGTTTTTCTGGGGAACAATACTAAAAACGAAGAGAGAAATCAGTTTGAGTTCACGTCATTTGTAAGTGGACAACAGTGAGACTTATTTGACTTACTTCAGAATTGATTGCAGCCATGTTTTTGCACTGACTTTTGTTCTTGAGAAAAAAGATACAATTTAATAAAGACTAATGTAAATGTCAACATGCAGACAGCTATCGGTTTTGTGGAACTATGAAAGTTACCTGATGTACAAAGACTTGATAATTTTCAAATTCAAAGTTGTATTGGAGTTTAGTTGGAAAGCTCAGAGACACATTCACAGGAAAGGCTTTCCAGCCAGGGTTATCCACCTGCCAAGAGTGAATGTGCATTTTTAACAAGGATGTGCAAAGGAAACTGGTATCCTGGCGTGACAGCATCTATATGCTAAAAATACATTAAAAATTTAAGTTTATCCTCTCACCCACACCTCTAAAGTGGTCGAGTTGCTAGTATGAAGTCATGATAGTAAATATTAACCTCCGGTGTTAGCAGTACTTGTTGCCATAATTAACTCATGTTTAAATAGATGTCTACCTATAGTTAAATGATTGGTTTCACCTTATATATAATAAACATCTTTTGGGGGCCTGTGTCCTCTTCTGTGAAGCTCACATAAGTGGTGGTGTCCTCTTTTCTGAAAAATCAACAACAAAAAACAATGCAGTAGGTATATGAAGGATCCCAGGGTCTTTTGAGTCAACCATCAATCCATTTCCAGAACTGCTTATTGTTTTTGGTCAATTTTTAATCCATTTGTTGTTTTGTTCTATTTGCTGGTTAGTGCGAAGCTAACTCGAAGCTAGCTTGTGTCGAAGCTTCTAGTTTTACACCGACTGACTTCACCCACTGCACAGTGCACATTTCATATTGAAATGTATTTTTTATATTTCTCTTTTTTTCATTTACTAGTTTGATTCTCGACCCCTGTGCCATTGCCCAACTACTGCCGATTCTAAGGCCGGGTATAAAGGTTGGCCAGGTATAAAGGTTGGTATAAGGTTGCGTCAGAAAGTGCATCTGCGTTAAAAATTGCGACACAAATCATGTGAGTGACTCGCTGACAAGTGACGAGCCAAAAGTCACGACCCTTTCCATTTACTGATTGTAAATATGGCGGAAAGAGACCATAAACTCTTTATGTATAGGAAAAGCACTAGTCTCACAAGGTAACAATAATGCTAATAAGGACTTACACTGTTATTGCCATTTTTATTTCATATTGTACTGGAAGCATCTTGGTCAGGTTAGACATGGTGGAGTTGTTATTATCACTGAGAATACAAAACAGGCAGACATTTTTAAAGAGTCAGAAAATGTTAAAACATGAGTAAAACCATAGCAAAGACATCTACCTTTTCGCAACCACAGTAATTGCAATAGTGTCATTCCATTGATAATTGGTGGAGATTTGGAAAGAACTCTGAAATGTTGCCTTCACATGCAGAAAAAAAGAATGACGTTAGACAAGCAGAAAGAAACAGTTCAATAAAAGAACTTATAAGTGCATATTCAAGTGAGTTTAAGTGTAACTTTATGGCTAAATCATTTTCCATTTTTCCAATCGTATTATGAAACAAATCTATGAGGATACGTGTGCTTTTTTGGGCCCATGGATATTTCGTTGGACATGTGGTTCAATTTTGCTCGCTAGTATGTCATGAGGTTGCGTGCTTAAATTGTGCTTAAGTTGAACTCACGGTTGATCTGCTGCGATACACAGGAAGGCTGATTCCACATATTGTTTTGTCAAATACTTCTTCCAGATCATCGCAGTTGTGGGGCGTTCGTCTTGTGGCCTGTCATTGTTTTAAATGTATAATAGCCATACTGATATATTCAACTTGTTCTTTTATGATCAATATTTTTTGGCAGTTATACCTGTGTAAGAATTTGAGACATCCTGGAGTAGGAGAGGCCTGGGGGGTAGTACATAGTCAAGCTGGTGTTGTATGAGTCGTCACCATGATTGGCTATTGTAATGGACATGTTAAAGTAAGATTCTTCAGCCACCAGTAATGTTGGAGTCCTAAAGGATACAGTATATATTTTAAATGTATGAAAATGCTGTGCTGCACTTGCAAGATATACTTACAAGAAGTTGAAGTCCACTTCGATTTCAGCAATACAGGTGTCATTCTTTTTACACTTTCTTTCAAAAGGGACCTACATGTATAATTTGAAATGATCAGAACATACTATTAACGCATGCTAAAATGAAAATATACATCAGTGATGTCACAGCTACTACCTCGACTACAGCTTGTGTTTTGCCATCTGCATTGAGGACAACATCAGCACGCTGACTGTCCACCTGGGAGAAGTTTAATTTGATGCTGAGAGGTGACAGTGTGTCTTTCACACATTTCTAGAAGGGGAAAAGTACAACCGAGACATACTTAGTCGACCAGAAATGCTCTTTTTTAAGTACTTTTAGAACACAGGAGTAATTGCATGAATGCATCCATACTGGCATGTAGATGAGGTACAAGAAGCATTTGTCTTTCTCCAGCAATTCATCGGTGAAAGTAAGACTTCTTGATTTACTGTCACTCTGACTGAAGAAACCTCGATGTGATTGTCTCATTGGATCCACATCAAGCATGTAGGAAATGTTTAGTCCTAACTCTGTGGACCCTGCAGACACAGGTTTTCGGATTACAGTGCATGCACAAAGTATTCACAGTGCTTTACTTTATTTTGCCACATTTTATGCAAGCCTCATTACAAATTGATTGATGATGGATTGATTGATTATTTATTTTCCCCAAAATGTTCTATGCAACCTCACGTCTCAATACAATATTCTGATTAATATTGTGTTTGCGGAATATGAATCAAGTGGCAAAATCCACCGTTTTTTAAACATCTTAAGGGGCGGCCATTTTGACTCTCGACTGAAAATCACATAACAGTTGCCAAGTCTCAATTAACAACCAATCGCGGCTCACCAGTTTTCTCAATTTAGTCATGTGATGTTTGCAAGCTGAGCTGTGCTTGGTCATTAACCGACCCCGTACCTGTACCAAAATGCAGTACTAACTTAATTGACTTTACTGTATGCATGGCCTTATGATCTACTTTAAAGAATACCAAGTTGCAGAGTTATAACTGTAGTACATATTCAGCGTGATGTTTAATATTGTGGTTACCACATCAGACAGTAAAGCATATTAGGAACAGCTCTCATTATGATGCAGCACAGTTCTACACTACTGCAAACTACAACTACAAGAATTATGATTACTACTACTACTACTATTACTACTACTCTCTGACTGGGTCAATCCAATTGAACAATGTTACCCTTGTTGTGGCAAATTATTTGATGCATCTGTTGTATTTTGCTGTGTGCTCATAATGTTGTGCCTGCTCAGTGAATAATGACCATAAATAACTCAGTCAAGTGGAGCCCTCCACCAAGGCAAGCGACCAAAAAAAAAAAAAAAAAGCTGGCGTACCATAATCATGTTTGCCTACTCAAATGTTGATTAGTTAGCAAGCTACTTCCTGATTCATGGAAGTCAACAAACAGATAGACGCTGCCATTCTTATCAGGGAACTTGTTCTATTAATGCTGCATTAATGTGAACATTAAATCCTGCCAACAACTTTGTCCTGAAACTCACTAAATCTAAAATGTGGAAAATAGGTGGAAAATAATTCTATACTTTTATATGTCCCTGATAAGTTGATCTGCCCTTCTATTTGCTATTTGTTTACAATGTCAAAATGACCACTGTGAAATTTGATACAGTAATTAAAACAACAAAGCTAGTGCTGGAATTTTGCATTTTTTAATTTAGGGGGTCATCATTCTTACCTGATTTACTCTTTGTTGTTTCTACTATTCCAAAGCAGACTGTTAAGTTAACCATGGGTAAAATCGTGTCTGTGTTCGTCGAGCAGTCAAATTGGTCAATGCTAATTTCCTTTGGCTGAAAAGACAGATGAGCTATAGCATTAACAATGGGCCTGGACCTGGAATAAACAGGAGGGGGGGAGATTTTACATGTACATACTTATTGCATACAGCAAACGTATTGGGTACCTATTGAGTACTTTTATTGAGGATAGAAACAGTGTTCAGGTTCTGAAACAGTGATGTGCGGTGAGTTTCATGATTGATGAGCCACTACTCCTCTGGAGTCGGATTTGAAAATGTCCAAAATAGAAGATTAGCCTGTATTTCTTTTATTCTATACAAATATGACAATTTAATTTTTCAACATCAATATTTGTTTTCAAAGCTTTTAATTATGCTTCAATGAATTTCACTCTGTTCAACAATTTGATAGAAAAAAACAATCTAAATTAAGCTTCATTAACTTAAGTTCATTGTTAATGGTGGTGATGTTTTTGATTTTTGCTTATCTCTATCTCAGAAATTGAAAAAAGCATTTCGTCTTACCTTTAAAGTGAATGTATGAAAGCCTGATTATAAAATTACTCACATGACTGGTATTAGATCAGCTTTTCTGCTGTTTCTAACAAATCAATTCATGTCGAAATTGGTAAAGAATTTTAAAAGTTATCGTTAATTTATCAATTTTATTATTTATTATATATTTATACTTATATACATAGATATATTATGTTATATTTGATATACCGTATTTGCCGGTGTATTGGTCGACCTTTTTCGATCCAAAATCGACCGAAAAAAATCGACCTCGACTTATACACCGAGTCATAAAATTTAACTTCGTATTCATCGCTTCAAATGTGATGGTAACCAAGGCCGTTTCTCATGCATCTCATTGTGCGTTGCACTTAGAAAATTTGAACCAGGCGGCGTGCGCGAGTGCGCGGCCCGCTGGAAGTCCAATGAGGCGCCGCGATCTTCTCCGCGGTGCTTATAAAGTGCCGAGCCGCTCGGCTTGGAGCTATTTCCGGCCTCCCGTTGGTGCCGAGCGGCGTGCGCGAGCTCGCCGGCCGCGATCTCCTCCGCGGTGCTTATAAAGTGCCGATCCGCTCGGCTTGGAGCTATTTCCGGCCTCCCGTTGGTGCCGGGCGGCGTGCGCGAGCTCGCCGGCCGCGATCTCCTCCGCGATGCTTATAAAGTGCCGATCCGCTCGGCTTGGAGCTATTTCCGGCCTCCCGTTGGTGCCGGGCGACGTGCGCGAGCTCGCCGGCCGCGATCTCCTCCGCGGTGCTTATAAACAGCCGCATGCGCACGGCCTCCCGGAATTTGAACACATTTCGTCAATAAATTTCGCATATTGAATTTTGAAGTTTAATATAATGCAACAATTGAGCTCGACTTATACAAAGGATATATCATAAAATCGTAAATTTCCGTCGAATTTTAGGGGGTCGACTTATACACCGAGTCGACCTGTACACCGGCAAATACGGTAATTTTATATTTTTTATTCAAATACCGTATTTGCCGGTGTACAGGTCGACTCGGTGTATAAGTCGACCCCCTAAAATTCGACGGAAATTTACGATTTTATGATATATTTTTTGTATAAGTTGAGCTCAATTGTTGCATTATATTAAACTTCAAAATTCAATATGCGAAATTTATTGACGAAATGTGTTCAAATTCAGGGAGGCCGTGCGCATGCGGCTGTTTATAAGCACCGCGGAGGAGATCGCGGAGCCTCATTCGACTTCCAGCGGCCGGCGAGCTCGCGCACGCCGCCCGGCACTAACGGGAGGCCGGAAATAGCTCCAAGCCGAGCGGATCGGCACTTTATAAGCACCACGGAGGAGATCGCGGAGCCTCATTCGACTTCCAGCGGCCGGCAAGCTCGCGCACCCGCCCGGCACATCCGGGAGGCCGTGCGCACGCGCCAAGTGGCCGAAAATAGCCCCCGCCGAGCGGATTGGCTGTTTATAAGCACCGCGGAGGAGATCGCGGAGCCTCATTCGACTTCCAGCGGCCGGCGAGCTCGCGCACCCGCCCGGCACATCCGGGAGGCCGTGCGCACGCGCCAAGTGGCCGAAAATAGCCCCCGCCGAGCGGATCGGCTGTTTATAAGCACCATGGAGGAGATCGCTGAGCCTCATTCGACTTCCAGCGGGCCGCGCACTCGCGCACGCCGCCCGGCACATCCGGGAGGCCGTGCGCACGCGCCGAGTGGCCGAAAATAACCCCCGCCGAGCGGATCGGCTGTTTATAAGCACCGCGGAGGAGATCGCTGAGCCTCATTCGACTTCCAGCGGGCCGCGCACTCGCGCACGCCGCCCGGCACATCCGGGAGGCCGTGCGCACGCGCCGAGTGGCCGAAAATAGCCCCCGCCGAGCGGATCGGCTGTTTATAAGCACCGCGGAGGAGATCGCTGAGCCTCATTCGACTTCCAGCGGGCCGCGCACTCGCGCAAGCTGCCCGGTTCAAATTTTCTAAGTGCAACGCCCAATGAGATGCATGAGAAACGGCCTTGGTTACCATCACATTTGAAGCAATGAATACGAAGTTAAATTTTATGACTCGGTGTATAAGTCGAGGTCGATTTTTTTCGGTCGATTTTGGATCGAAAAAGGTCGACCAATACACCGGCAAATACGGTATATTATTCATTTATTAGTTATCGTTAAGTTATCATAAATTTATGGCAGCACGGTGGAACACTGGTTCGCATGTTTGCCTCACAGTTCAGAGGGTTTGACTCTGGCACCGGCCTTTTCACAAAGCTATCCTACTGGTCAGTCGACACATGGGTGTTGCAATTTGACCAATCTAAAGAGTTGCCAGACGCCAGCGATATGTACTTTATATACAGTACAGTACTGTCTATGGAGGAATTATATTCGGAAAAACTATCACCATTTCAACTGATGATTGGCAGAATAATAACGGTTTGCCCATACACATATACAGGTCTTCACAGTAGCAGAATATGATGTTAGAGCTATCAACCCTAACATATGATATTCATACCTTAAGACAACAGCTGCTCCGTAGGACCCAACAACAATGTCTGGTAGAGCATCATCTCCGAGGTCAATGTTTCCGTTTATGGCCTGCCCAAAGAATCTCATCCCGTGTTTTATTTCCCGCCCTAAGATTCTCTGGAATGGGAGATACATTTCTGGTATGTATTAATACTGCAAATTCATTGGCCAGGAACATAGAGATCCAATACAATAGCTGTATCAATGATTCCAACTTTCCAAAGATAATGTAAAATTTTAATGATACTCAAAGCAGTTTTAATAATAATAAAAAAAGGTTTTTATTGTGGTTTTAGTTCGCAGTGTTGTATATGCTCAATGTCCATCCATCGATTTTCCGTACCGCTTGTCTCCACAGGAATCAGGAACCTAGCCTAGCAGCTATCGGGCAGTAGGCGGGGTACACCCTAACTGGCTGCCAGCCAATCACAGGGCAATATGCTCAATCTGTTCACATAAAGTATGATGCAGTGTGTTTCTATCCTACAGCTAACTCCAGGGATGATAATTAACACACTGCTCTCAATATAGTGCCTGCTCTCTATATTGCTGTTGTCACAGCGAAAGGTATATTGATCTGTTTTGGACTTCTGCAGGTGTACCTAATCGTATGTCCAGTCAAGGGATGGTTTAAAATAGCAACTCTCAATAACTAAGGGAGGGTGGAGTTAACTGTTTCAGACAGGAAGTTGCAGCAGTTGTCTGACTTGTATTAACCAAAGACAGTCCCTTCAAGTTACAGTGTTATACAAACAGTATGTCTCACCTGACTATAAACACTGCGTATCCCTTGGTGTCTGTCCCCAAAGTAGATGTACACTGCCCCTGCATTAGCATCCTCAAGAGGAGCCCCAACTGCAACATCTCGCAGCCCGTCTCCATTCAGATCTGCAAGACTGGCTATGCTGGTACCAAATCTCCCCTTGGACAGTTGGGATGCATTTATTTGACTTTTATTTTCCAGCAGCATCTGGAGAAAGCAACCTTTTAAGCATATTCATCGATTCATTAGTTCTTAATTCGCATTCCAGCCCACCTCATCAGTTAGCGTGTAGACGCAGATCTGTCCCTCAGACTTCTCCTGAGGGTGGTAAAACAGTGGTGCTCCCACCAGGAGAAAATCACTGTTACCGTCCGAGTCCACGTCTACAGTGCAAAGGTCTGCCCCAAAGTAGGAACCAATCTGCATGGACATTTTGGAAAACAAGTATTTGTCTGTTACTTTAAAAAAAAAATCCTAAAAAGCAGCAGGTGTTTTGAAAGAGGAATATTTCTCTAGGTTCTTTTCTGTAGCTATGAACTACTCCCTTGTCATTTAGAATTTTATAAACATTTTTTTTCTAAAGTTAAATTACAAAATGTTCTTTTTTTATGCATTATACTTGACTACATACAATAGATTCTGTGAATTTCACCAACCTGCGTCCCGTTTATTCGTTGGCTTACATTCCAGCTGTTCCCGTTGCGTGCAAAAAGTACAATTTGTCCTACATGCTCAAATCTTGGTGCACCTGTGAAATATAGTGGAACCCCATTCACCTGTCCCACAGAAACGGAGTATCCTGCAAGAAAATACACATTACAGGTTATACATTACTGGAATGTTGAATGCTATAAATATGACTACTGGTAGTCAGGTTATAAGTGCTTTTATTTTTTAAATCTGCTAATGTTGTTACAGGGAAGTTGGACATGGGTGAGAACATGGATTTGTGGTGTTTGCCACTTCATCTGCTACCTTGCGCATCATCAATTAAGGGAGGGAATGTATAATCATTATCTTTCATATTTGACTATGCAGCTTTTAATTTATAAATTCATGTATACGACAATTACGAGCGTTGTAAAAAACTGTGAATCAAGCTTCTGGCTCCTCACGGCAATGCACGCAATTTATATTTCACAGGTCATCAATGGTGTTGGATTTTATTGTTCTTTAGTTTTATTTTTTGTATGACAGTTTGGAATTTTAACATGTACTGGTCATTCAAACCTTTAACAATTGTTTTATTGTGACGGTTTGGCCCTTAAAATAGAAGGTACAGTGTTTATTTGTTTTCTTCCACTTATCCAGTTGAGGGTCATGGAAGAGCTGGGCAAGGTACATATACAGTATGACTGAAACTCACATGGACACTCAAACTTCCCAAAAGTGTGAACCTTTGGGCCGTTTATAATTCAATTATCTTAAAATGCAGGATTTTGGACTACGGAATGAGTGCCTGGAGAAAGGCCCGAGCAGAGTCAAACTCAGAACCTCTTGACTGTGATATACTACATGCAGGAACCACATGTGGCAGAAGCATTTCATTTAATGTGTCGGTGGAGGGTTAAGAATCACAATGTTGACTTGGATTGTGACTATATGAAGGTTTCACTATAAAAAGGATCCAAGGGATTTTCAACCTCCACATGGACGCTGACGTGTCTAACTAGTATGGCCTATATCGCACTAGCATAAAGGATAAAGAAAGAACCATTACCCATGTAAGAGTCCATCTGCATTTGCGGATCTTCAATCTCTGTCTCTATTTGAGCTTGGCGTTCGTACAGAGCACCACGCCAGCTGTTTGATCCCACTGAACCCAGAATCAAGGTGTCCTGTAATGGGGAATCATTTCATCACCATTATCATAATTGAATAGTGAAATGAAAATCTCTGGTGGGACTACAAGAATTAGTGGCACTATGTTAGAATGACAATTAGATAAGCTTCAGGCTAAACTGTGGAAAGTGAAGTGAGCCGAGCCAACATTTTCTTTATAATCATGTGTTCTAGGACCCCCAATAATCTAAACTTGGTGATGAATGTTGCGTTTGTGTGGAATGTGAATCAAGCATAAAATTTCACCCGTTTTTATCCATCTCAGGAGGTTGCCATTTTGCCTCGTACAGCTCCTTACAGGTGACTGAAAATGACAAAGTATGTCAGGGCTCACCAGGTTTCTGGGTTTGGTCAACTGACATTGACAAGCTGCGTCCTTAGGCACTATGATGTCATTTTCAGTCACCAGCATATCTGTCAGTACAATTCAAAATAGTCAACCCCTGAGATGGAGTAGATTTTTCTACTTAATTGATATTCTACAAACACTATATGAATCTGAACTGTTTAGACAAGTGTGCTTGCATGGAACATATTATTGTAAAGAAAACTTTGACTTGACTTCCCCATTGATAGAGGTCGCTTACCTTGTAGAATGCAGCACTGAATCCCCTCTGCGACATTTCATTCCTCATGTCTTGGGCCCGAGCCACTTTGTTGTCTCCTTCTATGTTAAAGATGTGTTCTTGAAAGTTTTCCAGTAATCCTGTGAGCCCTTCATAATTCTCAATTTTATATGCATATTTGTCCTTTGGGTCTGAGGCAATAGCCTTCACTTTATTTAGGCTTTTAATTTTGACCTGAAACCACAGTAAAAACAAAGAACATATTTCTATATTCATTTTGACTCAATGCAACTTGTCCAATTTGAATTCAAATTTAGTATGGGAGTTGTTCAACCAAACAATACATGTTTTCACTGTTCTCAACAATAAACAGAAATTCTCTGACCCCAATAACAAATCGAATGATACGTTTTTCAGTATAGGTGTTGATAACGTAATTTGCGTCTTCATCTTCGTCACTTGGATCTCCATCTGTGATTAGAACCAGAACTTTGATTGCATCGGATGAGGCTCCAGCATGTTTATTTTCAAAGAGGTTTGTCCTGTTGGGGGGGAAAAAGGTACAAATTGTGTTTCCGTTCATAATTCCCAAAAGAATAATATTTATGACCTGTATGTACTGTATGTTAAATTGCAAAAAGAAATACTACTATTTTCTTTTGTCTCTCTCGATTTTGCGCTTCAGTTTTCCCACATTGTATAGCCCCATTCCAAAAGGGAACAAAATGTTTTACAATTTCGACACTCAAAGAATGTGAAGAAAACTGTCTTTTTTGCCAATTTACTAAAATAAGTAAATGAATAAAACATTTTCACATATTATTAATATGGTATTCACAGCTTTTGCTCAATGCTTTGTTGGTGCATCTTTTTGAAGATTATGCTCAAACCCCCAAGGAAAAAATCCCAGCTGCACCAGTGTTCCAGAAAAGTTTGCCCCGATTCAACTATGATGGCTTAGCGACTCAAGGACATCCACAGAGTTCTCCTGAAGCCACTCCTTTGTCATTATCCTGTTGGGAGGTAAACCTTTGCCCCAGTCTGAGGTCCTGAAAACCCTGGAGCAGGTTTTTTGTATACTGCTGCATTCGCTTTTCCCTTAATCATGACTAGTGTCCCAGGTCCTAACACTAAAAAACAATCTCACAGTAAATTGTTGCCATTGCCATGCAGTTTTCATACTACTTACAATACAAATCTGAGGGCTTGGTGGGTGTTGGTGAGGCTGTCCATATGAGGTTCCGCTCTAAGTTTTTTTTCTGCATTTCCATTTTGGTAGTCAGTAAAATTAAAGACTGTTCTGTGAGATGTGGCAAACTGAACTGCTGCAAACTGAAAAACATACAATGACTTTACATCTTAAATACAGTGGAGCCTCTGAAGTCAAACTACCCAAACATTGTACAACACGGAGTTCACACAAAATGTTCTGGACACATATACCCCAATAAGTGCCAATAGGTATGCCCACACTTGCTCTGTGAGCAACTCCAGAGTGGAAGAGAATCCAACCCCTCTCAAGGGGACTGGGTAAGGGTAAATGGTGCACATTCATTTTATTCATCATGGAGGCCGTACTTTGTCTGGTTCCTAACTCAGGACCTGTTTGCCCAATCAGAGATATAAAGCCCTTGACAATTTAACTCCTAGGATCATTGGGACATACAAACCCCTCCAATATACGGTGACTGATTCACCTTATTCTATTTTTTTTTTAAATCAGGACAACTTTAATGGGGACCAGTGTCACAGAACAGATTGTGTTTATCTTTGAATCTTCCACTGTAAACATCACAACTCTGTTGATGTGCCACTAACCTTGATTGAAGTGTTTTTGAGGCTATTCATTATGTCCAATATGAAGACTTTATTCTTGTTAAAGTCATTCTCATCCATGCTTTGTGACCCATCAAAGAGGAAGACGAGATCTACAGTCTTCTTTCTGCACTCTACAACGAGAATACATTAATTCTGGAAAATCTTTTTGGACGAAATGAGTAGCAATGTTTAGATATTTAACATTTCATATCACTTACCTTGAAAGATCGGTTTAAAAGAAGTGATCTCCTGAAGATCCTCTGTCACTTTGAAGCAGACACTGTTCAGGTAGGAGTTGTCATAACAATCATGGGCCACGTAAGGGCTGCAAACCTTCATGAGAGCATGGGTAACAAAGGTTGTATCAAACATTTGTGGCTAGATTACATTTTGAGCTATGACAATTTGGTACACACTTTTAAAGAAACAGGAAGCCCAATGCGATGTTTGATGATTTACAGACACTGAAATGAGATACAAAATATTCTGTAAGCATATGTGTCTACTAAGCAATGGTCGCATCCTGACCAAGAAAGTAGCGACTACAGAGACCACAAACTGTGGTAGGGTTTCTTGCCTCCTTTTTTGACACTTGATCTCTATTCAGTTATTGTCATTATTCACAGAAAAAGCAAAGAACGGGTGTTATGACAAGACATAAAGTGAACAATCACAAAGAAACAAACAGATGAAAAATGCACGAAGCAAAAACATGATTATTTACGAAACAAAAGTGAAAATGGCGTGGCATGAATATGGCAATAAATCATTTTTGGTATTCTTACAGTGAACTGCGAGTGTATCGGGTCTTCAGCTATGGACAGTCCAAGGTGCTTGACTTGTAATTCTTTGTCTTCAAATGAGAGTCCTGTGACAATAGCATTTCAGTGGTACCATTATTATTATCTCTGACATGTGCACGTCTGAAGGTGAGAGGCACCGTGAGCCGGATTTTACAAATATCATAGTGACCCCCACACCTCTTGCGCATAGTATAAAATAGAACACATAGAATGAATAAAATGTGTGGATATAATTCTGAGTCATTCCACATTTTGAAGAATTCTACTGGTACATTCCTGTCAATGAAATGGATCATTGAACCAGCAAGTAGTCTGCAAATATACAGATATAATGAACTTTTGTCTGATTTTTTATTTATTTTAATTCTGCCTCTGCTGTTTCATTAACAATCAAAGTCTCTTCGTTGTGATTCCAAGGCATCATACAGTCTTCATCGCGTACTGTACCTTGTGGGTTGAAGCACTTTGTAGTTTGGCTATCATCTGGTTTGCATACTGCCCCAGATCCATTATTGTGAAGCGGTGCAGTGACAAGTATTCTGAGAATGAGAAAAACACTCGTATGGATGAGTTAGATGGGATACTGGTGAAATAGCTCTCAGAGACTGATATATTTTGAATTACAAGCAAGGTCAATTGAACCACAAAAATACATGGAATAAAAAGCAAAAGAAGAAAACAAACTTACCCCTTATTGGAGCCAGATGCGAATTGAAGCACTTTGTACCCAAAGAAATCTTTTTGGTTGCCTTGGTAGACTTTAGGGTTTGTGGTGTCAATGTTAAATGTCAAAGACACAGGGAGTGCTACAGTTTTTGAGAAAAAAAAGAGTCTGGCTCAGGGTTTTGAATATGACAAACTGTTCAAACGCGTATTACTTTGTGTGTACATATATCTTTTGAAATTTTCTGGCCGAATTCCATTAAGAACTCCATTAAGAATTGGAGTTGTGATTGCAATTGCTTAGTCCATACAAACCTCAGTGATTTAAGTGGCAAACACAGTTGTTCACGTCCATGAACAAGCTAACCAAATATAGGATGTTCCTTTCATGTTTCTTCAAGGAGCTCATAAAATCTGTAACTATGTCTTCACCTTATCAAAACTTTTAACAAAAAAACCTTGTCAAACAGTATGTAGTTATTAAAAATAACTACATTATGTAACCAGTGTACCATATAATAGCTTGCATGCTTGATTAGTTTTACCGTATTCAAGTCAAAACATTTCTAGCTTCTCTTGCTTCTTTGAGCGTCTCGCAGAGGCAACAAGTTTGAAGATTCCAAATACACAGAAAAATGTTATTTATCTCTTCATCTGTTTCCTTTGATTTATACATCAAAATTGTCTTACTTAAATTTAAAATGTAGATAACTTACCAACAGTCCACATGAAGAGGAAGAGGCAAAGCTGAACACACATCTTTCTGGTTGCAGTTCTCCATACAAAGACAAGGTTCACTGTGGGGCCTCTGCAATGCTTCCGGTCTAAGGCGTTTCCTTTAACAGGTGGTTGTGACACTTCGTGTTGACTTCTTTCATTATCACTCACATAAAATCTTGTCAATATTTTATTTGTTATTTCTGTATTCAAGTCATTGCTGTATTCAAATCATATTTAAACTTCTACTTTATTTGTTATTGATGTATTCAAATCATATGTTATCCTGGTCAAATTTCTGTTTTCTTTTTTTTTTTTTTTTTCTTCATGGTTATCGTAGTATTATAGGTAGTACTGTAGTAATGTAGACTGTGTGTCTGGCAGTGAAACCCTTGGTTGTAATCGGGCTGGAAAAGCAGAATTGCTTCAATCCTTGCTTCGTCCCTTTTCGACAAGTCATGTAAAAAAAAAGTTAAATGAAGTTGTAATAAGTGTGTTGTACTTGTGAAAATAAACAAAATCAAATGAAATAAACCATAAAAAAACAAAAAGGAAACAAACTAACATTAATCACTGCGGTTAAGAGAGTAATAATAACTCTGCAAAGCTACCTTGTACGTACCTGTAACATTTTGGTCTCTTTGGGAAAACTTTCACTTTACACGTCTGTGACTTCTGGGTGTGAGAATCTCATCTTGTGAAATGTTCTTCCTCCTTTGCAATGTGAGAACTAGAAGAATTTGTCATACGTGTGGGGGGCCAGGCAGAAACAAAATGACTCCCCAGTTTCTGTTTGCCCTATAATCCAACGACCATAATCCAACTTTCACAAATGGACAAAATTAAAACATAATTAAAAGAGCCTTGGCGTAGACCGGACCAATGAATGAATGAGTTGTGAATGATAGAGTTTTGCCATTTTTGTGAACTTCAGTTTTGTCAGACAGCCTACAAAAATTTGTTCATATTGTGCTAAATGATCATTTTGCAGAAACGCAAACATTTGCTGTCAAATGAACTGATGCTTTATTTTGGTCAAGGGGCAAACAACTTTATTACAACATAAAGTACGTCATTGTAACACAAAAATAAACATAACCCTGTGTAAATGTACAGTACTTAACTAGGTTTGGAACCACAAAAAAAAAATCAGGGTTTTTTTTCATTGTATTTAAATATTCCTTGAATCATAGATGAATACAGATGTCATCAACATTATGAAGCAATGTTGATAAGAGTTATTCTGTAACCCCCCCCAAAATAATTAAAACAGAATTTGTTTTATAATTTACATTCTTCAAAGGTGGCACCTTTTAGCCATTGTATTTTCTCAGTCAGCTTTATGATGTGGTTGTCTCCGCATTATCAAGAGTTAATTGATTTAATTTCTAGACCTCCTTTTGTGTGTGTGTGTGTGTGTGTGTGTGTGTGTGTGTGTGTGCGTGTGTGCGTGTGTGTGTGTGTGTGTGTGTGTGTGTGTGTGTGTGCGTGTGTGTGTGTGTGTGTGTGTGTGTGTGTGTGTGTGTGTGTGTGTGTGTGTGTGCGTGTGCGCGTGCATACACACCTACTAATCTCTTTTAGAAATTGGGATGTGGCTGTGCTCTGGATTAAGCAATTACATGTACATATAATGGGAGTCAGCACACATCTGTTAGCGTTTAATGTTTCTCTGATTGACCCCTAAATAAATTTCAACTGTTCTAGAATGAGTTTCTTTCTCCTATTGTGATACGTCTCTTTAACCACTCACGTCTTTATTGTTAATTTCATTTTTGTGAATGCACAATACGTTTTGGGTGCTAATCCTTCATAGAGGGAAGACTAAGGAATAGGTTTTTGAACCTTTAGTGAGAAGTCCACAACTGGGCACCCTTGTGTAATACATCCCAGGGAAATGATATCTACACAAGGAGAGAAATACTCGGGTAGGTTATCTGGTGTCACTCCTCCACTGGCTTCTATCAAGAGAGCTGGGAATTCTTGTTTCAGAGAAGCAGCTGCAACATGAAGCACCTGTAGTATCGTATTTTATTGTTGGTTGTTGATTTTTGTAAGGGAAATACTGCAAGTTGTGTCATAATATACTGTGTACCTGTGGATGGAAGTTGTCAAGCATAACTATGTCTGCTCCTGCTGTGGCAGCCTCCATGGCCTCCTCTGTGGAGCGACACTCCACTTCAATCTTACTGCTGAAACCACACACTGACCTGGCAGCTTTCACAGCCTGGAGAACAGAAAATGATTGGAATGATTGATTGATCAATTGATTGATTGTTTGGTTGATTGATTTCCACTCAAAATGCAGCATGCCCACCTCTGTGATGCTTCCTGAAGCCCAGACATGGTTGTCCTTCAGCATGACCATTCCACTCAAGTCCTGCCTGTGCATGGACACAGTACCCACCAGCATAGCGTACTTCTCCACCAGGCGGAAGCCAGGGGTTGTTTTCCGTGTGCCTGCCACTTCTCCATGCCATCCTCCTGCTCTTGCCAGTTTCCTGAGTTGAGAACATCGAGTGGCGATCCCTGAGGCTCGAGCAAGACAGTTTAGAGCTGGCCTTTCACCCAGGAGGAGGCATCTGGCCGGGCCTCGAACCACAGCAGTAAGCGTGACAGGATCTGGCCCTGTGGTTCACATTTAATTGTCTACAGTTAGCCCTACAAGTATTTTTATGATGATGCTAACAATGTTTCTTGCCTTAACATTTTATACCACATTAAATGATTCCCCGCACAGATGAATGTTTGTGAAGGGTAGAAAATGGGTTTTCCCAACTACTGTAATTTTCGGACTATAAGTCGCGTTTTTTTTTTCTTCATAATTTGGGTGGGGGGGCGACTTATAATAAGGAGCGACTTATATGTGGGGTTTTTTTCAAAAACTTTCCCCCCCCAAAAAAGTGAAAGCCCGATAAACGAACCGCGATGTAGCAAGGGATTACTGTAATTTGAATTTCAAGTGACGTCAGCAGCGTGACGCGACGTGGCGCGGCGGTTGTTTACATAAAGGACAAAGATTGATCACGGGATGACGAAGGGCCCACGTACTACCGGCATCATTAGCGGCTTTGTTTCTAAGTGACACGGAGAACGAAGAGTTTGAAGGATTTAAGGATTTGGAGTGACACAGGTTTGAAAAACTATTATGGCTTTTACGCACGCCCGGTCCTACTCTACGGAGGTTTCTTTCACCTCCATGGATTGAAGTCGGGGGCCGGCGCTCGGCCGGGTGGCTGTCCAGGGACGGTGGATGGGGCTCGGACATGACTTTTACGCACGCCCGGTCCTACTCTTCGGAGCTCTCTTTCATCTCTGTGGATGGAAGTCGTGGGCCGGCGCTCGGCCAGGTGGCTGTCCGGGGACGGTGGATGGGGCTCGGACACCCAGTCCTATTTTATGGAGCTCTCTTCCACCTCCGTGGCTGGAAGTCCACGCCGCCACACACCTGGAAGTTTGTTTTGTTAAATAAAGTGCCGTTTACCAAACCCATGTCTTTCTTTGTACTTTGTTAACGCTACAATATAGATATATACTAGATCTGTGTAATAACGACGAGGCTGACGTCAGGGGGCACGCGCGGCGTTGTTGACAAAGGACGAGGAATTTGATCGATGGATATAATGATTTAGAGTGCACAGATGATTTGATGATATTATTGCTTATATAATAGTTATTTGAAATCTAATTTATATATCGTTATATGGGCCTGTGGAATATTTTGAAGTGCAAGTGCCGTCAGCAGCGCGCACGCATTGTTGACAAAGGACGATCGATAGATTTAATAAATTGGAGTGACAGATGGTTTTATAAACGTGTTATTTATGTAATAGTTTTCTTTAATAACTCTGAATGTTACGTCAGGCCCGTTCTCAGCTCTTTGTTTGTGTTTATGTCACGTTAGCATACCTATCGTTTAGCCTGTTGGTGCTATCGTTTAGCCTGTTTTTGCTTGTTCATGTCTGTTCATGGTGTTGGATTTTGTCGAATAAATTGCCCCCCAAAATGCGACTTATACTCCGGAGCGACTTATATATGTTTTTTTTCACTTTGTTGGGCATTTTGTGGCTGATGCAACTTGTACACGGAACGTACAAGTCCAAAAATTACGGTATATAAAATATGTATCATGAATGTGATGTACAATATGTACATGAAGAAATAACAGTCGAGGCAGAGCATATTGGCCTTTCCACCACTAAGAAAAGATGGAATATGTCAGTATGTTTGCCTTGACTCTGGTACTCCAAACCCAATCTCCTAGTAATGTAATTGTAACCGAACTGCAGAGTGCCAACATCCATCATCACAAAAATAAATAAAATTACAGTGCATTATAAGTATGTTTCTGGTTAAGATAGTGGAGACAACATTCGACGGTGAATAGAACTGCTCACATTCACACTTTTTGGATGAGCTCAGAGTGTATCTGCGTTTTTTTTGGTTTTTTTTTAGCTAATCTGATCGCATTCAATACTGACCAATTTCATCTCCATCCTGGTGAAGCCAATCCACGGTACAGCCAACTTCAGTGAACACTGCTGTGAAGAAGGGACTTCCTGCCAAAATACTGTGTGGGCTTTTACACAACAACCTCGCCTCCACCTGCTGTGAGCCCACACACATTCCCGCAGGATCGAAGTTTGGTGTGTCCTCCGCAAGCCATGCCTTTGCCAACTGCATCACAGCATGAGATGGGAGTGAGTGGGCGGCTGTGTATTTAGAGGGCAGCATTCTGTAAACATTCATGAAACAAAAGACAAGATGGACTATTGTCACTGAAGCAGAAATTGAAAGTAGAAAAATACTTAAAATGGCTTTGCAGTTTGATTTTACTGCATCCTGTGTCAAACAATCTGTGAAGAAAATGATTAAGACTGGTCGTTCTTTGTCACACAATACAATACAACACAAAAATCCTTTGCTGTACAAATGCACATAAGATGTAGTAATCATGTAATACATTCAGTGAGAAGAACATAAAATTAAGTACATATACAATTTTATTTTCTAAACTCCTCAAACGACTCAATATCAGGAACTGAAATTGCCATGTTTTACTAACCTTATAATCACCCCTGAAATGACTTCAGCATTCGTGGTGTTGTGAGTGTGACTGAGGGTTTTTAGTGGAGGAAGCATTATCATGAGACACCTCCGTATACTTTCGGTCACAAAAGGCTGCAGTTTGTTATGGTAATAAAATGCAACCAATCTATAAGACACAAAATTATTTGGAAAAAAAAAAAAAAGCTAAAACCTGAGCTTTTTTGCATATTACTATACTTGAGTTGCTGGCACTGAGTATGATTATATGGGCTTGCACTGTGTAATATGCAAAGATACTACACATAAAGTTGAATACCTCATTGAAGTGGTCAGAAGTACTCATCTGGAACAGTTTTATAGGTTTTCACTCTTCGCGACACTATCACTTTCATTAGCAATGAACAGAACTGCCTCAAAGAAATTATTGTGGCATTAATCATTGGCTAAGACAACCCATATTTGATCACAGTGTAGACATAACTTGTTGATTATACTTACTACGCTAAAATCTAACTCTCTGTGTAACGCAAATAAATACCATTAAGATGTTTACTTACTTTCTTTTGTGATTCGGCTTCCCCTGCCACTGACTGTGTTAACCACAAAAAATGTGGAGTGGAATTTGACCCTTGGTGCATGTTGGAATGTTTATGAGCAACAAAGAACAAGTGTTAGCACTGTGAACATATTGATTCCTATTCTTTACAGGCATAATAATGAATGAACTATTAAGGGCCATGTGCCAGAGAATTTAAGTTGCTCATCTATTGTCGGCAGTTAATAAAAATTCTAACTCATGATAGACTTTCTTTGTGTTTTTTCTGTGACATTGCACACATCAGGACTGACTGGAGGTTTAAGCATTGTTTTGTTCCACTGCTTATTGACCATTTGAAAAGATAAATGTGATAACCAATGTCAAAAAATTGTGAAAAACTGCACAGTGTTTGGCTACAACAATACTGGTGGAAGGGACAAAGTTTCCTTTCTACAGAAATGTGGAACTGTTAATGTGGAGTAAACATTTTGTTTGTTTTTAACACTACCTATGTGTTTTAGCGTTAGAAAATCCATGCTACAAACTCCCCCCTAGAGGTATTCATTTTCAATGTTGACATTTTCATTCAGTACTCTTAAGCAACAGAGTCACTCACTGACCGTGTCGTGGTACACTTGCCTGATTTTAGTGCAGCTAGCATGGGTTCAGTTTTGATTTGGGGCAAGTGTGTTTTCTGACACTGAACAGTGACAAGTCCACAAGTGATGTCTTTTACACAGTCAGCTGGGATAGGCTGCAGCTCACCCATGAGCCTGACATAAGTATTGCAGCGCTGGAGAGACTACTTTTGGCTGATGGGGATATAGCACCCCCTGGCCTGGTGGAGCGCCATTGCTGACAGAGATACATAGCACTAGTAGGAGATAATTACAGTGATCCCTCGCCACTTTACGCTTCACCTTTTGCGGCTTCACTACTTTGTTTATAAGTGACAATAGATTAGGCAAACTGACAGACAGAGAGAGAGAGAGAGAGAGAGAGAGAGAGAGAGAGAGAGAGAGAGAGAGAGAGAACAGATAGATAGATAGATAGATAGATAGATAGATAGATAGATAGATAGATAGATAGATAGATAGATAGATAGATAGATAGATAGATAGATAGATAGATAGATAGATAGATAGATAGTGTTAGGCTACGGATTCTAGTTATTGATCTGACTCCAAATTGCGACCAACACTTAACACATGAGTTGCTATGTCCTAATCCACACACTGGCGCACCTAACAATTTTGCGAGTTCGTTCTGTCAAAGAGAAGACCAGTAGATCAATCAGACCGAATTTACCAATTGTTTATTCCTGACAAAGCAAGCTAATACGGGCGCCTGGGTCCCGGGTCCCTCACACTAAAACTCGTGTGTTCTTGTGACCATCAAGACGACACATTCTTCCGGGTTGCCCAGTTATAAAGGAACACAATATGAATATTCAAACATGTAAAAACATTGTGTGATGATTGGTCGATGGCCGTCTGTCTCTTCTCCACGGGATGTCGTTGCTGAGTGCAGCTGTTCTGGTGGTTGGGTCTTTCTCGCGAAGCTGGTCAGCAACAGCCGGATGAGCAGGACGGCCGAGTCACGCCGTTCCCGACGGCCAGGGCCAAGCACAGGAAAGATATCAGCCCATGCCTAGCCGATTTGCACACGCAGAGAAGCCGTAGCCACTAGGGTACGGCGGCGCTGAGTGGACGGTCGAACCTGGGACGGGCCCGACCGCGGCCATACATCGCTGCGGGCCAATATCACATTACAGACAAAGAGAAAGGAGAAAAGAATGAGATAAACTGCTGGGTCAAAAAACAACCCGATTTGGGTCAAAACTATGACCGACAAATTGACCCAACTTCCTGGGTCGGTCGAATTTTTAAGCTTGCAGTTTTAAGAGTGCATACTCTCACATTTAAATAAGTACGGCTCGTGTGTGCTCATACAGGACAAGTTCCCACCACTAACCCTAACCACAAAATCAGACACCCGTTTTTGCCTCTTGTTCAACTGTTCATTGAGAATAACATTTGAACTTTAAGACACAATGTCAGCAAGTCTGATTACTATTATTTGACATTTGCTGTCAGGAATGGGCTGAATGCTATACTGCACTTTTTCCAGCAGTTATTTCATTTATTGTACAACTGTACTGTTCAACGCTTGTGACGTGTGAAGCTGTGTGCGCGCGACTCGCTCACCAACATCGCACGAGCACAAGCACGAGCTGGGGCTTCACTGCCAGATCAGGAAGTGAAAGAATACGCATGGAGGGTGTGTCTTTCGCTTCCTGGCTATGCTTTATTTCCAATAACACGGTCCTCCTTGGATAATCTAATGGGCGACTCGGCGAAGTCCAAGCGGCGGGAGCAGCTAAAGCGCTGGGCCGGTTCCTGTACCGACAAAGCGTCGGCCTTGCCCCGGCGGAGATGGCGAGGCGATGCCGTGGAAAGAGGAACCGAGGAGTCAGAGGCCGAACTGCAGGAGCCGCCAAGTGAGCAGCTCATTTCGAGAAGCGATGAAAGCAGCCCGCTCCTCAAGAGAAGGTAAGTCAAACCTCTTTGGGGAACACTTAAACACAACTTGTCTGCTAGCTGCTGGTTAGCTTTGCCCGAAGGTCCAACCAGAAGAACGTGCGTGGACCTGTGTATGTGAACTACAAATGAGATACATTGGCACGTCTTTTACCTTAGTACAGCACAGTTCCTATGCATTAAAGCCATTTTACAGTAAAAAAAAAGTGGTAGGTCTAAGAATTCTGAAGGCCTTTAATGTTTTTTTTCAAGCCATTAGTGATGGGGCACAATGGCCAAAACTGTATTGACACTGTGTTGGCGCTATGTCACACCGTTGCTCAACAGGGACGCTGCTGGATCTTACACATCGTTCAATTGCAGGCACCTTGTATAGTACATAGAGATAGTGTTGTTATTGTGAAAGTGATATTGTGTATGCTACTAGTCTTTGGAGTTCTAAGGATTCGTTTTCAATACATTTTCACACACGCATTGATGAGGCCGGTGTGCTTAAAAACGATGGAGACAGCAAATATATGTTTATGTATATTTGCATTAAATACCAAAATAATTACAACATGGTTGTACTGGAACACTGGTTAGCACGTCCACCTCACTGTGCAGGGGTTGTGGATTCGATTTCGGCTCCAGGCTCTCTGTGTAGAGTTTGCATCTTCTCCCTGTGCCTACCTGGGTTTCCGCTGGGTATTCTGGTTTCCTCCCAAATTCCCAAAACATGCTTGGTAGGCTGATTGAAATTGCCCGTAGGTGTGACTGTAATTGTGGATAGTTGTCCGTTTATGTGTGCCCTGCTATTGGCTGCCAACCAGTTACTGTTGTCCCCTGCCTACTGCCCAAAGTCTGCTGGAATAGGCTTCAGCGCGCCAACGAACCTTGTGAGGATAAGCGGTACAGAATTACGCATACCTACCTAAACATTTTCTGTGTAAACCTTTCGGTTTGGGAAAACATAATGATGGCTCATAGTAAAATTCAGCATTGCCTGATTGGAAGCTTGATGTCCAATAATGAAATAGCCTAATAAAAACAAATGAAATATATTGTATGTATTCATTATTAATCAAACGATCACAAGGAAGTCTTAAAATATCTTTATATTTGTGTTTATTTTCAATCAGGGTTTGAGACACTTTTCTGATTAATGGCTATGTAAATAAATTAAACTTAACTTAATAGTATGCTTTATTGTCAATATTGATATTCATATTTGTAAGACCCTGATCGTGTTAATCTAACAATATCTAGGAATCAGTAAAATAATATATTCGTGAGTCTTAGTGTTCACCCGCTCTGCCTCAAGTTCGATGCGATACGCTGTGCTGTGCTACGCAACACTACAGGGCATTTCGATAAGGGAAAACTGGAACTTTTGGGCAAGGTACATGAGGTCCACAAACGCAAAAATCTAATGTGAAGCGAAAAGAACACTCTCTATGAAACATGTTTGCTATGTTCTGGGTCTGCTTTGCCGCATCTGGCACAGGGTGTCTTGAGCCTGTGCAAGGTACAATGAAATCTCACGACCAACGAGGTAGTCTTTAGAGACTCTGAGTGGTCAGAGTTTCTGTGTGTGTTTCTGTAATGAAATCAATAATTTTGTACATGTGTGTATATTAGATCATTGAATTTTCCAAATTATCTGTAGGTCTCAATGTCAGTGTGAATATGTCGGCTCCATTCTGACCCCTTCCTAAAGTCAGCTGGCTCCGACCGACTCACCCACAACGCTAATGAGGAAATGTGGCATGGAAAATGGATGGATTGAAAATAATCAAATCTGAAAATACTAAGTGAGTCTTCATCCTACATTCTGTCCGTCACACTATTTAGAAAACGGGTGAGGTTTGACCGAGCTGCAGAGTTCCTGGCTGCGTGTGCCAGCGGAGACACAGATGAGGCCCGAGTGATGCTCCAAGAGGCCAAGGACACAATGAGCAGCAACAAGGAGGATGGACCAGAAATTGTTAACTGCTCCAATGCTGATGGAATAACTGCGTTACATCAGGTGAAGCTGCTATTACTGCCTGAGTTTTATTCCCTTACTGATACTAAAACTTGTTTTTAAAATTGAATCCTGCAAAGGCCTGCATCGATGGTAGCATGGAGATGGTGTCATTTCTTCTGGAGCATGGTGCCAATGTGAACCAGGTTGACAGTGAGGGCTGGACACCCCTACACGTCGCTGCCTCCTGCGGCTACCCTGATATAGCAGAGTAGGTTGCTCTTCAACACTGTTTAATGTTTGCAAGGCTGTACCAATTGTACTCTGCATCTGGAAAGTTTTCAGTGCTTCATTTTTGCCTACATATTGGCATTTTACAGCCTTATTGCGAGACGGAATCACTTCATGTTACGCCTTGAAATTCTACACGCAATAAGTCTTTTGTTTTAAATGTTTGCTGATTTATTCAAAAAATGGAAATAAGAAATCACTGTATGCATCAGTATTCCCAACATTCTTTTTGGACACAACTTTGGCAGGAATTCCAGTGTTTGATAGTCTGATCCCACAAACTACACACCTATCGTTGAGCCTATTGCTCCTAGGAACATTTCTCAGGCACCATCGGGTTTGATGAGGCCCATTGCTGCACAGCCGTTTTCAAATCTTTCCACAGGCTGGGCCATCTCCAAACTTCTTCATAGTGGAAGATTGTGTGTTGACTTAATGTTTCTTGCTAAAATGGCCAAATTGACTTAACATTTAATCATGTTGATATATTGCAAGCATTGTTACCGATCCCACTTACAAACGTGTTTTGTTTTTGTTTTTTTTTTTTGTTTTTTTTACTAGATTCTGGTTTCAAAGCTACTTAGTCATTGATTTGCTCCATACATGTGGTATACTACATATGAGGCAATCATATGGTTCATCGTCATAAAGGCCCTCTGAGGGAAACCATAATTACTATGTAGCCTGTGACAAAAATGACTTTGTGCCCCAACCTCTGCTCTAAATAATCCTGTCACAAAGGTCTACAGACATTAACGTAGACGTCATACCAAGTTGTCCCCCGAGAGGCGCTGCCAACTGCGGGTCTTTACTTGCATAGTTGTGTGCCTCTTCAAATCGTGTCTGCTCAAAGATCATCAGTGGAAAAAGGAATCGCCTGAACTCCATTTTTAGCTTCTTGGCAAAGATTGTATAGTTTTTCAAATGGGATATTGAATATTGAATCATCTTGCAAAAATCCAAACCACCAAAAAGATTAGCTTTGTCATTAAGAGATGTGTGCAGAATTGATAAAGGGAAAATAATCATTTTTCAAATTTTGTAAGAAGGCTGTATTGTAGTATGGAAAAAGTGAAGCACTGCAAATACTTTCTCGATGCACTGTATAAAACAGTGTCTTGATGCCATAGTGTTCTGTGGGTGCCAGGCTATTTGTGCAATCAACAATGCTATCATTGTTGCTGACTGTGTTTGGCAGGACAACATGTCAGCTAAAGAATGAACATGCTGGCCGTACCACATTGTGTAGAATTTTAAACCGTTTTAAAGAAACGAAAACACATGGTGCAATATTATAACTCGACAAAGAACCTTTGTGTTAGCATTGATGTTTTCTGTTAACAGCTAATTTATTAATTTTTAAACAGTTTGTCGCTCTGCGCTTGATTATCAGTTTCCTTTTGCGGCATGGAGCTTCTCTCTCTGCTGTCAATTGTGATGGTGACGTTCCTGTGGACATCGCCCTGGATGAAACCACTGAGGCCCTTCTCCAGGAATACACTCTGAGACAAGGTAAATGTTTTTTGACGACCAAACAACATATTAGCTCACTTTATGTAATGTATTAACAAAGCCTCACATTCACTTATTTGCAAACTTAATCCTAATTAACTGTAAAGTACAGTGGCAGGCAGTCACCAGCGCTCAGTGGCTGCCTGCCACTGTTTACCAAGAATAAAATCCTCCACATCAACAGGCATTAGCGGCCTCTTAACAAAAGCTAAAGCTAACAAAAGCTAACCAGCTGAGGAAACGTTCTCTCTGGCCAACCAACTTTTTGGGAGTGGCTGATGGTGTAGGGGTACACTCACTTGGCTTGTGTGCCGACGCTGTGAGTTCAATTCCCACGGTGTGAATGTGTGTGTGAGTGACCCCCCCCCCCAAAAAAAAAAAAAAAACTATAAAAATTGTTTTGCCTCGAGTGGTATTGTGAAAGAGGCTAACGACTGATTTGACACACTGCCTAGAAGGGCTTTACTTAGACCGTACTGCTGAACAGTTTAGTTGGAGGTCGTTGGGTGACCAACTATTTGCATACAGGCAAACGCTATTGCCACCACATGACGCATGTGCATTCCCCACATAGCTATGTCATACATACATAGATAGCTACATTGGGCTTTGGCATTCCTCAAGTGACAGAATATATACATACACAAACATATTTTAAGATTTCATTCTGATCAGAGTACAAATATTTGGATTTGATATCATGTATAGCCCTAATAAATGGTTTTATTAGTTTTAAGCACTTTGGGGTCATTCATCAAGCCTTTGTCTTGTCTCAATAGAAGTCTCAACTGAATCTGAATTTAATTGTTTTGAAAATACTGGTTTTCTGCTTGTGTTTAGGTTTGGATTTAGAGGCCGTAAAGCGGGTAGAGGAAGAGCAGATCACAACAGACGCTCGGACCTGGCTGACTGAGGGACCACCTGCTGACATACGACATCCAAGAACTGGAGCCACTCCTCTCCACGTGGCTGCGGCCAAAGGCTACGTGGAAGCGCTCAAGTAGGAGGCTTTTGACAATTTTCAGAGAGGAGAGAAGCATTGAGCCATCGTACTTCAAGTGAGAAAATCTCCCGTGACACTCTTTTTCATTTGATGATCTCCAGGCTACTTTGTCAATGTGGGCTGGATGTGTCGGCCATGGACTTTGATGGGTGGACGCCTCTACACGCTGCTGCACACTGGGGTCAGGGGGAGGCCTGTCACATTTTAGCTGAGCAGATGTGCAATATGGAAGCCCGCAGCAGCTCAGTGAGGGTTCCCTTTTTGATTTTCATGTAAAGTGAATTGTTCTTGTATTCTGGACTATTTCAACTTGGTTTATCTTGTATTCTGCAGGGTCAGACGCCTTTGGATGTAGCAGATGAAAGTGTGGAAGAGCTCCTGGAGGAATTAGCTCTGAAACAAGCCAATGTGAGGCATTTTTTCCTGAATGAATCCAGTCAGGTGCCCAGATCACTAACATCTGTGTGTCTTGAACCATCTTCACAGTGGCGCAACGAGCAGTCCATACGAGAACGGCAAAACCAACAAGGTGCTACCACTGTAAATGCACAAAGTAAAAAACGGAGGTTTGTATTTATCCAATACTTTTAGGCCCGGCGAACATCTAATGTAGCTCTGTTACCGTCTTTCAAACATTAGAGTTGATGACAATGATTGACCGGTGATTGACTGGTGGTCATTGCAAGGAGTGTACATTGCCTCACACCCAAACTGGGATTGGCTAATGCTTGAACAGGATGAGCGGTATAAAAAAAGTTTTAGTAAATAGATAATTGTCAAACTCTTAAAACGTTTTCGACCTCTTTAAACACAAGTGTCTTCTCATGGCCACCGCCCTATTTTGACATGTGATATCATCTTCATATCGCTATTCTTCTGTATGTCAATTCCTCACTAAGTGAAATTACTGGACAGTGTCCGTAAGACATCACAAACTTGAGGGTTTTTTTTAATCGTAGATTTTCATTCAAAAATTTAATGAGACCCAGTAGGGCTGCTCAATTAATCATATTTTAATCATAATCACGATTTAAGCTCCAGACGATCTCCAAATTCATAGAATCAAAGAAAAATTGTTATTTGGTGTTTGTGTTCTGAGATACGCATGAGCAACTCAACCGCATCATAAACTCGTTCATATTTTGGATGAACGTGAACTAAATGTAGCACATTTTTGTTCCGTTTGTTTTTTTGTGAACACGCTCATTTTGGGGCCATTGAATTGTTTTGAACGTCAGTTTACTTAGGTTTTCTCTTCTTAGACTTCAAAAAAAAAAAAACACACTAAACACACTGTAAACGAGGCTTAAATAGGCGGGGGAAAGGATTTGGCAACCCCGGTCACAAACAGTCGCACGGTGCGATGGCAGACGCTCCATTCGATAAAAACTCATGTCACGCGACAAACAGATTTGCTATTTCTTGTCAAACGGCATATCATCCAGTCAAAGCCACATGAATTGAACCACAAATTACTCTTAAAGAGATTGTTTCTGTTTTAGTTATTTATTTGGGCTTTGCACCTTTACCTTTGCACTTATATGTCCCAAATTCTAAACGTTTTCTGGTTCTTTAACAAACAAGAACATGTGATTGTGAATGGAATGTGTGAAAACGATCAGAAAATGCCAGGGGGTAACAGCTTGTAGCAACTTTTTTTGATTGGGGGGGAAGAAAAGAATTATAAACTTTTCATTTTTGGAACCATAAACTTGGTTCATAAAATTTCAATCATGAACTATGAACTGACAAGTTCATTTTAAAATTTGTGAACTGAGCTTTCCACCAGTTTGTGTAGAAAATGAACTTTCCCAACACCGCTGACAGAGTGTTGTTGTTTTTCCAATTTTAAAAACATAATTGTGCAAATAATCATGATTTAAATATTAACAGAATAATCGTGATTATGATTTTTACCCATAACCGAGCAGCCCTATAAAACCCAATGAAACACACTGCATGCTCATTTCTGCCTCTACATTGTTGCCACCAGGAGCTCAGTGTGCAGAATGAGCAGTAAAGAAAAGTTGAACCTTCAAGACCAATCGAAAGAAAGAGGTGTCTCAGGAGGCCTGGAGCTAAGTGAGGACAAGGAGAGCAGTCCAGGTGATGATAATTGCCTTGTAAAAATAATTTGTTTTCCATTATTGTCTGTGTTGAGGCGCAACCAAGTGTTTGTTGTCATTCTCCAGAGAGCTCCACCGTGTCCAGTCCAGACACTGAGAGTGGGACCACGTCTGCAGCCAGTCCAGTTGACAAGGTGGGATTTAAAAGCCTTGCTTCAATCACTGTACAGTATATCAAAAAGATTTCATTTGTCATGACACCTGTTCAAGATTTCTGGTTTGGTTATTGCTCATATACATATGTATAAGGTTACAGGGAGTTGTAAAATGAATTTACACACATTTTGAACTATAGACAATGCACTTTTGTGTAGTTCCTTTCTAAGTGATCACGTTTTCAAATTGAGCAGATCAAAAATTCACTTTCCGCACTCTACACTTAGTCTCATTCAACAGTTTGAATGCTCTTGTGTGTTGTGCCTTTTTTTTTTAATTAGGATGATACTGTCCCAATTCGAATAAATGAATAACTGTTGAAATCTGTGGTTGTATGTATTTTTGCAATGTAGACATCAGACGAGAGAGGCGGCGAGGATAATAGGGAACAGGACAAGGCAGTTCGCACTGCGAGGGTCCAGCCCACCCCACAAACGAGGGAAAGCACGTCTGAGAGTCCCAACACACCTACTACTGAGCGGCGCAAGTAGGAAACATACCGATTATCTGATCAATTCTACAAGGAATGCTCCAAATTGTTTACTTGGTGCAGGTGTGGCTATTAGCGGTATTGTCCTTTGCATTTGTTCAGGTTTCAGGCTCCAGTCAGAGATGAGGAGTCTGAGTCTCAGAGGAAAGCTCGTTCTCGACTTTTGCGCCAGTCCCGCCGCTCCACTCAGGTATGCAGAGGGGATTTGAAGTGTATCGTTATAGCGAATCGCACTGCACTTAGGTCTACAGCTGTCCATTCAGCTTTAAAGTTGTTGAATGTCTGGAATGTGATTGAGAGGAGCAAGCAGATGCAGCAAACCTTACACGTCAAATGCTTGCACACCCCACTCGTGGTTACGTTGTTAATTTAGACTAAATTGAAATCATCAGTCAGAATGTAAACCTGGCTCACCTTGAATTTTCTTAGCAAAATGAAGCTTTACCTAACTGGCAAGTTCTTTTCTTAAGGCTACACAGCAGATTTATTGTACCAACATCTTGAAATCTCATGACATGCTGTGTGTATTATCAAACACTGTGCCATAATTACACTTCGAATGTAGTTACAGGCCCAATTATTTTCCTTTCACCACTGTCCTTCTGTTTTTAGTACTGGATTGCAGTGTTATTATTTTACTACTTTCAACAATAATCATTTGACTCCACAATAAATGTCAATTAATGAAATTAGATGAAGCAACTCACTTCATCAGTTAGTTAGTAACTGCAGTAGCAGTGAAACCTCTACAGCTGTGACTAGTGTGACAAAGATATTTGTCTCCTATAGTATAATTTGGGTTAATCCTCTTGATGCAGACCGACTTCACTGACATTGGAGCTAAATGCCAAGAAAACATATTGTGTTTTGTCATGTCTTCTCAACTGAAAGTTCTCTGTGAATTGTGGTTGGCTCTTTTGCAGGGTGTGACCTTAACAGACCTAAAGGAAGCTGAGAAAACCATGTCGAAGGCTTCTGATCCCCTGCCTCGTAACGTTCAGCCCGTCAGCCCCATCATCACGCTCACTCTAGCTGAGAGGGGTGAGTTTGTTTCTGTAAACATTCTATCGCTACTCAGGTTTTTTTCTGTTCAATTTAGCATTTATGCTGTTGTGCCATAGAAACAATGAGGAAATATGTTTTTTTTTGTTATATCATTGTTTTTTTTTCCTTCATCAGTGCTCACCAATTTTTTGTTCTGACAAATCAAGATGTTTGTATGTGCCAAGTTCAGCGATTGAACATAATACAAAACGCAGCAACACAAAATTGTCAAAACCTAACTCAAATAAAAGAAAAACTAAAGAAAACGAGCTATGGATTTGCGTCCTTCAATACAAATGTTCAATCACAGTAGGAAGAAGTAAAAAACAAAACAAATTCTGAATACAGATTAGACTTGGATAATAACAATGAAATAGTTGTAGAACCCAGAATTTGGGGGGGTGATACCTGGCCATTGTGACCAAGTTTCCCTGAGCAAGATAGTGAACTCTCCCAGTATTTAAAGCACCTTCTTCATGCGTTACAGATACAGACCCAGTGAAGCAGGAGGAGCCCGAGGGCGACAGGCGTCTGGGAGCGAAGGACAGGAGGCGAGCGAGAAAAGAGAGGCGCTCCACCGGTGTCATTCATCCGGGTGGAGAGGTGAGAAAGACGCTCATGCAAACAAAAACAGCAAAGACCTCACAGCCAATCAATTGATTCGTTTTGCATAAAGTATTGCCACCTCAGAAGTTTGCTTTACAGCTACTGCTGGTCTGCCATTCACAAATTTGTACTTTTATACTTTTTGGGGATGTTAACATGTTTTTCCAATTTTTTTTTTGGGTCGGCCTCCATGATAGCTACGATCTATGTGATCTTTTTTTTGGCAGCATTAAAGTTAATTCTTAACGGAAAAAGTGCTAAAAATACTAAATTGGGGTTTATCATTTGTAATTCAAATTTTCCATTCCTTTGGTGTAGGTGGTTGTAATGGACATTAAAATTGGTTGTCAACTCCTAAACCATTCAAGGATACGCCAAGTCCACTTTCTTTTAACAGCTCAGTGGCCTAGTAGTAGAGTGTCCGCCTTGAGACTGGAAGGTTGTGGGTTCAAACCCCGGCCGGGTCATACCAAAGACTATAGAAATGGGACCCGTTGCCTCCCTGCTTGGCACTCAGGATTAAGGGTTAGAATTGGGCGTTAGATCACCAAATGATTCCTGAGCGCGGCACCGCTGCTGCTCACTGCTCCCCTCTCCCCCAGGGGATGGATCAAAATCACATGGGGATGGGTTAAATGCAGAGGACAAATTTCACCACACCCAGATGTGTGTGTGACGATGATCATTGGGACTTTGGGACTTTTTGTACATCATTTTCACAATGGTGAATACAAACTTTCTTGGCCCATTGATCCCATACTACAAAAAGACATAAAGAAACATTTGACAAATATGCATGCATTTTCCACCACTTACCCTGTTTAGACTCACGGGTGAGCTGAAGCCTGTTAGCTGATTTGAAGTGAGTCAATTAAAAGAAAAATGCATTCATGCCTTTGGGTTTTTCACTGTCTTCAAGTCAACCTCCCATTCTTGTTTTTGGATTATGGGAACAAAAGGAGTATCTTGGAAAAAAAAAAAAAAAACATGGGGCATGGGGAGAACATGCAACTTTTCAAAGACTCAAAAACTTTTACCATGAGGAAGAGGACCAGAAAACCATGAGGCAGAGGACCAGAAAATATTTGCTGCTTCTGGCAAAGATAATGAGCATCACCCAGCAGGCTAACATTACATAAGCAACTAAAATCAGAACTCACCAACCTTTTTGAAACTGAAAGCTACTTCTTGCGTGTTATTTGATGTAGGGTCCAAGGGGGACCAACCCCAATCTGTTCTTATTTATGTATGTATACCCAGCGCATTGGGCTGAAAAGTTGACCAGTATGCTACTTATACTGATGAGGTAAAGCTAACAAGATATAAGTTAGCCGGCTATCAGTATACTGTAGCTGTGCTTAGAAACAAGTAAGAAGCAACTTTCATTCCTGAAGCCCTTTCAGGCACAAACCACCTGTATCCCAGAGGTGGGCCATCTGCCCTGGCAGGATTTGAACCCTGACCTCTACATTATGAGGCTGTGATGTTACCCAGCGAGCCAACCAGCCTGAGCACCTAAATTTCGAAATGCATCCATTAACCCAAGCTTGAGTAAAAGTACCGCCGTGGTGAAATTTCTCGTATATTTTTATATATTTTTTGTGTTTAAATCTCTGCGAGGGTTTACGTTTTTAAATTATCAATTTATACAACAACCCCTCCCCCCCAATATCACAATGTTCCATCACTATTGAGCTATTTTTAGAACGGCCCTGTGACTTTGTCATGTGGTCCTTGAGGGCTACCTGGTGCCCACCTCACTAGATTTTTTTCTAACTGGTTTATAATACAAACTGACTTAACTAACATAGATGTGGCCTGCTTTTAATGAAAATACCGTAATTTCCGGACTATAAGTCGCGTTTTTTTTCATAGTTTGGGTGGGGGGGCGACTTATACTCAGGAGCGACTTATATATGGTTTTTTTCACAAATTTTTACTTGATCATTAAGACATCACTTACAAGTATAGTTGACCACTTCCCATGTTATTTTTAGTATAGTTGATCACTTCACATGCTTTTATTTCTTTATCTTGAACATATTCAAAACATAAAAAATAGAGAAAACATCAAATAAAGCAATTAACACTTTAAAGCACCATATCCAAGTCCACTGTCTGCTGTATGTACACTTGCTCCATTTTTGCTCCTCTTATATTTATTATTATTATTTTTTATTATTTGTTTATTTATCATTTATTCAATACTCTTATTTATTCATTGTTAGTGCCTTCTTGGTTTTTTTTGTGTTGCTTGTATGCATATGTGTACTATCTCACCGAGGGATAGTGGAAATGTAATTTCAATCTCTTTGTGTGTCTTAGTATATAAAAAAATATATCGACGATAAAGCAGACTTTGACTTTGATAAAACAACCCAAAAAAATTATATTTTCAGACGAAACTGGATGAGGGCGCTCTAAATTTTACCGTTGGCCGTGACTCATCAACTGGGTGGGCTTAAGAAAAATGGCACCAAAAAGAAACTCATATTTTGCAGGTTACAAACTTCAAGTTGTAAAATATGCAGCTGAAAACAGTAATCGAGCAGCAGAAAGAAAGTTTGGAGAACCGTGATGTACCAATGGATTACTATTTCAAGTGACGTCAGTAGCGCGGCGCGCCGGTTGTTTACATACAAACGTGCCCACACAAGGACTACCATCATTAGCGGTGATCATTTCTAAGTGACACGGAGGACAAAGAGTTTGAAGGAATTAAGGATTTGGAGTGACATAGAAGGTTTGAAAAACTATTATGGCTTTTACGCACGCCCGGTCTCTACTGAGTCGGGGGCCGACGCTCGGCCGAGTGGCTGTCCGCGAACGGTGCGCGGGGCTCGGACATGGCCATTACGCACGCCCGGTCTGTCTGGAAGTCCACGCCGCCACACGCTTGGAAGTTTGTTTTGTTTAATAAAGAGCCGTTTACCAAACCTACGTCTATCCTTGTACTTTGTTAACGCTACAATATAGTTATATAGTAGATCTGTGGAATAAAGACGAGGCTGACGTCAGGGCGCACGCGCGGCGATGTTGACAAAGGACGAGGAATTTGATCGATGGATTTAATGGAATTAAAGTGCACGGATGGTTTGATAATAGTATTGGCTTGTATTATAGTTATTTAAAATATAGTTTATCTATCGTTATATGAGCCTGTGGAATATTTTGAAGCGCAAGCGCCCTCAGCCGTGCGCACCCATTGTTGACAAAGAACGATCGATGGATTTAATGAATTGGAGTGACACCGATGGTTTTATAAACATGTTATTCATGTAATAGTTGTCCTTAATCACTCTATATGTTACGTCAGGCCCGTTCTCAGCTCTTTGTTTGTGTTTGTCACGTTAGCATACCTATCGTTTAGCCTGTTGTTGCTATTTAATGAATTGGAGTGACACCGATGGTTTTATAAACATGTTATTCATGTAATAGTTGTCCTTAATCACTCTATATGTTATGTCAGGCCCGTTCTCAGCTCTTTGAGTTTGTCACGTTAGCATACCTATCGTTTAGCCTGTTGTTGCTATTTAATGAATTGGAGTGACACTGATGGTTTTATAAACATGTTATTCATGTAATAGGTGTCCTTAATCACTCTATATGTTACGTCAGGCCCGTTCTCAGCTCTTTGTTTGTGTTTGTCACGTTAGCATACCTATCGTTTAGCCTGTTGTTGCTATCGTTTAGTCTGTTGTTGCTCGTTCATGACTGTTTTTGGTGTGGGATTTTGTCGAATAAATTGCCCCCAAAATGCGACTTATACTCCGGAGCGACTTATATATGTTTTTTTTCACTTTTTGGGGCATTTTATGGCTGGTGCGACTTATACTCCGGAGCGACTTATAGTCCGGAAAATACGGTAGTCAAAATTGTCCAAGGTGTGTCACTGACAACCGGTTTGTGTTTCAGAATGATGATGAGGATGCTCATTTTGATGAAAACAACCCCTCCGTGTAAGTTTTACTGTGATGTTTATTATAATGTCGCCGTATTGTGATTTTTTTTTTTTCTTTTTTCACCATAATCTGCTGTGATAAAATATTCATGGTGGGCACTGCTTTCCACACGTAGGCCCTGACTCAGCACCTCAGTAGCACCCCAACCCCTACCATTGGAATTTTAATTCGAGTTAATTTTGCTTTGAGTTTCGTTTTTTATTTTAGTAAGTTGTCAGGGTGTTTTTGTTATAGTTTTTTCCCAAAACACTTCAGTTTTAGTTTGTTTTGTTTTAGTATTAGGTTTTTTAAAAATGTGTTTTGCTTTCAGTTAGTTTTTGTTTTTAAAGTAATTTTCGTTTTCATTTTGTTATTGTTGATGCAGTTAAATGTTTTTTTTGTTTTTTTTTTAAAAATATTTTTAGACAAGACAGTACTGCAAATAAGTGCCTTTGGATTTGCGTTTTAACATGGAGTCAGAAGCTCAGACTAGACCATTGCATGACTGATATGCATGACTGATAGCAGCTTCTTGCATGCCAGAATAGCTTGTGTTGTCAATAGCACATCAAGTCAATACTGTATATCAAGTTGAGTCATGCCTTTAAATCCTTTGGGGGGGATTTACTATCTGTCCTGTCGCTGTAGTTGATCTTTCCGATGTCTGTGTCCATGTTATATGTGCGCCCGGCTTCCCTATCGAGAGATTTCTTTTTGCATTTCATTAGGGGAAAAAAAAAAATTAAGACATGTAATCAGAGTTCTCTGTTCCTCTGCAGTGCGAGTGGATTAGAGGACGCTGACTACAGGATGGTACGTGTCTGAGCTCCTCCCCATGCAGATGTTTGCACATACCTAAAAAGGAAACACAGGAATGTTATAAAAGAGATTTGACTTTCAATAAAGGTTGCTGGATGTCTGGAATGATCACCAAGATATTTCCACCTACTGTATACGTGCCGACCTCTGTACCTTCATTAGAACCCGACTATAGTGAGCCTTGACTCATAGGTTTCCCCCTCCAGCTCTACTTCCAGGTACTGCAGCAGAACCTGGCATTGAAGGACAAGTTGCAAGAGACGGAACTGCTGCTCAGCCAAAATAAAGTGGAGCTGGAAAGACTCAGACAGGTCAGGCCAGTTTGACGTTTGATTTGGAAACAGAAGTTTAGCTAACTGGATTGTATGAACCTGGATAGCTATACTAGTCGTAGGTTGCAAAATTTCCAGAAAGATTACGGTAGAGTTCCATGAGACATTAAGATGGCAACATTTGGAAATATTCCAAACAGAAAACTTTCCTCAGAATCACCTCGCGACTTTTCCCCCCCTCACTTCACTCAATGGCATTGTATTGGAAACTTCAAAATATGGCTCAGCACAAAAAAACACCCCAAAAAAAAATACAAGTGCCAGTTTGTTACTTGAAAATCTTGGGTTGGGTTATTCGTAAACCAAAGCATCACTCTGTGAAATGTGTTTTCGTCAAGATATAAAATATTTTGTTACCTTATCTTTTAAGAGGCAACCTTCAATTTGAAAAATCTTGGTTCATTCCTACAAATTTTCATTTTCATAGAAAGTTTCTAACTTTAAAAAAATTGCTGGACTTGCACTGGGTTTGACTTGTGATTCTAACACGACTTGACAATTGCTCTCTGTGACAGAGTCAAGACGGCAGCACAGATAGACCTGCCCTGTTGGAGCTGGAGAGATTTGTAAGTACACTTGATAATGATGAAAGGAAGAAGTCTTTCTTCTAGCTCACTCACTTGAGCTTGTTTTGCCTTTTTAGGAGAAGTTGGCCCTCCAGAGGAGAGCAGTAGAACTGGAAGACGAGTTGAAGGTTCTTACTGACTTCACAATGATTAGCACGCTACAGTAATAAGTACAATTCACATGAAGAAGCAGAGCTGGATGCTCACGTGTAAAAACAAAACAACTTTTCCATCAAGTGGGACACTTCAGTCCAGTTTGTCGTTCAAATAATAGTTGAGTTAAATGTTCTCTCTGTTGTCCCTTTATTCATTCTCATGCATCCGCTATGCAGAGAACTGGGGTACATCCTGGAATTCATTAAAAATGCATGCTGTGTGTAATTTTATGTTAAATGACACGCGTCATGGTGACTCGGTGATGCACTGGGTAGCACGTCCGCCTCACAGTTAGGAGGGTGCGGATTCGATTCCCCCTCCGGCCCTCCTTGTGTGGCATTTGCATGTTCTCCCCGGGCCCGTGTGGGTTTTCTCCGGGCACTCCAGTTTCCTCCCACATCCCAAAAACATGCTTGGTAGGCCGATTGAGCACTCCAAATTGCCCCTATGTGTGAGTGTGGATGGTTGTTTGTCTCTGTGTGCCCTGCGATTGGCTGGCAACCGATTCAGGGTGTCCCCCGCCTACTGCCCGATGATGGCTGGGATAGGCTCCAGCACACCCGCGACCCCCGTGGGGACTAAGCGGTTCAGAAAATGGATGGATGGATGGACGGACACACGTCATGCTAAATCAATTCTCTTAGCCAAAAGGCTGTTTTTTGGGGGGGTTTTTTGCCCCTGCAGATGGCACTCTGTTCACCATTGATATGAGAGTACAGCCTTGCCCTTTCCTTTATTCAAACCATCTAGAGGAGTAAAAAAAAAATACAACACGTTTCTTGAAACTTAATTTTCCAATCACTAGAAACCACTTTATGGCCTAGAGCCATAAAATAATGGAATAACAAATTGTGTGCATTGTGTAAAACTACACGTGCCTTTTTGTGCCACGTGGCAACATAATCTCAGGCCGCTAAGCAAAGTAGTCTATTGGAAGCCATCCGAAACATTGAAGCATCCTAAATCAAGACCAAAGATACCCACAGTGGTGTTCTTTACGATGCCCGGTGACAATCTCCAAATAAGAGAAGACAATCTCCTCTGTCAGATAAGTTTCTAAATAATTTGTGTAATGGTTTGACACCAGCTTTTTGTTCTTTCTGAAGGTTATGGGAGACCTGAAAGCAGACAACCAGAGGCTCAAGGATGAGAATGCTGCGCTCATTCGCGTTATCAGCAAACTGTCCAGATGAGTTCCCTTTCCCACCCCCCAAAAAAGGAACCTTAATGTATTACAGGACAGAGCAGAGTTACAACCATGTCAAACACATCCAAGGGTAACGGAACAGAATTTCAGGGCTATTTGCAGATTTACTGTATGAGAAGCTGAAGTGCACCTTCTGTGGACTGGGGGCGTTCTCCTGTTCATATTCTCTTTTAGCTTCCATTATATTTGTTGTTTTTAACTGGAATGTTTTAAGTGCTTCACTCCTTGTTTGTCTAAACTTTGTGTTAAGGCAGGGGTTTTCAACTGGTTTTGTGCAAGGGGCCAACATTATAAGCAAGAAGCAACTTTGGGACAACTGCTTTGGCGGAATATTATTAAATCTTGCACCGAAGGAGGATAGACTTATACAGGCTATTTATTTGCATCGGTATGTCTATTTTGGGAATCTCAGCTATATTTGGCATAGTTTGGGTTCATAAAATTAGCTGGAAAATAAATCAAGTTGAAAAAATAAATTAATTGTATTTTTTAAAATGTGAATTATTTTCCATTTCCTTAGACCACTCGGGGCTGCAGACCACCAGTTGACAATCCCTGTGTTAAGAGACTAAAAGCCATGCTAATTAATTTTTTGACCTCAAAGGTTGAAGTGAAAAATACTCTTGGTTACTAGGAAAATGAAAAAATGCATATGTGCCAATCCTGTCCAAATTGAATGAATGAATGTGGTGTAGCCTGTCTTACTCTTTGGGATGAGTCTGGATTTTTCCTTTTAAACTGCTGCAAAGGTGGACCAAGCGTGTAAAATGTTTTTCTCTGTGTGTGTACAAATGTGTAAATGGTGTACATACAGGAAAGAACAGCGGCATTTGACATCATTGTCATTTCATATTACTTTCTTTAAACTGGATGTTGCTGAATGCCTCAGCTTGTAAGCAAAGTACAGTAATTGCCCTGGAATGTCTTTCTACTGTTAAGTTGACAAGGCCCAATAAGGGCTAACCTGTCCACTGTTTACCGTACTGCCATTTAATGAAACACATTGCATGTCAAGTATTGTAATGCTGTGCCTTCAAGTATTTGCTCTATTTTGTTATGACGGATTAATATTGTTAAACAATAACATACATACATTGGTAAACAATAACATACAATGATTTTGACTAATTTTTCTTTGCATTTCAATATTTTGTTAAGTTTATGCAGGAATGGATGCCAAGGGGAGGCTATAACACTGTCAGAGATCCATATAGCTTCTGTTACCCCCCCCAGCAATTTATTTGATATTCCATACTATCTTTAGCAAATATTGTTGGAGGTTGTGGTTTCTCCTGAGTTCCATAATGTGTATGCCGTTAAAGTCAAACTACTACAACTAAGAGCCCAAGTTGAGCAAAATCTTTATTGACCAAGAACAATCACAAATGACATCATGTACAACCCCACCAGCATGCCAGTGATTTCATAGGAACTATACAATGTGGAGGAATGTATGGCGCAGGAATACATACAATAGCTTTTGTTGAAACAAAAAAAGCTCTACATCCATATGCTCTGGTGCAGTACAAGTTAATTTGGGGTTGGTTACCAGTCACATTTGTTTCAAAACAGTCTTTGTATGAAATACTGAGTTGTTGTTACTGCGTTTAAAAGGGAAAAGAAGGCTTGCGGCTGAACTTCACACCATCAATCACTCCCATCAGCGGGCATTTGCTGACTGTGCGACACAATTGGAACCGTCTTGGGAGGTGTTGCAGGGGGCACGTGTAGCCTACAGTAAGGCAAAAGAGGAACACCACCAAAGCAAAGAAGACAAACATTTGTTATTTTCTTGACATGATCATTTGTGATAAGGCTTCAGGCTTTTTTTTTGTTTTTTCCTCCAATTTTTCCAAACATTCATTACCCTGCAATTATAAAAGGGTTCATTTGGGGGAGCATTGGCCGTGCGCACAACTGACAAGTAGTCTGTCAAAACAACCTCCACTTCACCAGGGCTACAGATGGGTGTTAGTTAACAGCGAAGTGAGCCCTTGACTTTTAGGCTACCTGGCAGCAACCCGACACACGGTGAGACTAGTCTTTAATCATAAGGCATTTTTTTATGACCAATCATTCCTGGGCCACACTCATTTTAAAAAGGAGTGTATATGTAGAGCAGCTCTGAATGAAGGCAGGTATTGGTTGTCATATTAAAAGTCAGGAAGCGAGTAGACAAGGAAAGGAATGATGGATGTGGCGGGGAGACAGCTGATTATCAGTTGATGTTGAGACAGTCACACAGTTACACAACCAGTGATACAACTAGGTAGAAAGGCAAACTCAAGTTGATTGTACACTTGCTTTAACCATGTACAGTACTTCATTCTGAAAGGAAGACACCATCCTGGAGAAGCGTCAACCAGCAAAAGGAAAGCAGCAGGGGGAGTGAGGTACCACCAATCAAAGCTTAATGAGGTGATGTGATCGGACGGACGGGGTAAAGTGCTGCTACTGATGCTAAGAGGAATCAAAGGAATGTCAGGGTGAAGGCATAAGTTGACAAGGCATAACATGAAACATACAACAGTAAAAAAAAAAAAAAAAGGCCAATTGGCGGAGACTGCAGGATTGGGGGCGGGGCAGGCGGCAGGCATCTTGCGACAGACACGACAGTTAGACATTTTCACTTGCCGCCCACTCAAAGGCCTGTTTTAGTCTTTCCAGTCTTTCTTGATGTTGAGGTTCCACTCCCAGCTCAGGTGGTCGTGCTTGTCGTCATCGGTGAACTTGGATTTGATGACGTAGTTACCGCGGGCCAGCATGCCTTTAGGAGCCTCCTCCACCGTGGTCAGAAAGTCATATGCAGCCGGGCGGGGCCCATAGCTGCCCACCATGTAGTCCGATTTGTCGACTGCGAACACAAACCGGAGGGAGGGCATTACAAGTGGAAAGAAGTGAGCCAAAGTACATCTGAAGAGCTCTTCTATATTACTTATTCTATTCACTGAGACCTCCATCATTAAGAAAGTGCCCATCACTGCTCTAGACCTAAAAAGACAACACAGCTTCTTTCTGACCTTCTCTGTATTTCTCCATTGGCACCCTATAAAGCAGTGCTTCTCAATAAATTAATTTTCTGTTATAACCCACCAGGAAAAAGAAGATACTTTGTCAGTTTTGAGCCAGATGCCCTTCCTGGGGCAAGCCGACAGTATGCACTGGTTTGTGCACCATCCATAGGGATGCATTCTGCAGGCACATTTCTGACAGCTCAAATCAGTCAAAATGTTCACTCACTCCTCATTCCTTTCCTGTATGTCTGCTGCACATATTTCAGACCTGAAACAATTTCCTTGTTGACCTGATGAGACAAGAAAAACGTTAAGATTAATTGAGTGATCATCATTAAGACATTCAATGCATTGGCTTCATGCAAACATCTTAAAACAGGAATTATTAATAAAGTAGGAAAACTGCAAGAAAAAATTCTAATGATTTCTTTCAAGGAACACAATATTACTATGGGAATCAGCAGTAATCAAATGGGGGTGGTTGTTTTCTCAACTACAGTCACAACAAATGGTGGCATCTTTGAATTCATTTCATTCACTGAGGTTCAACCCTGTTACAATTCTAGATATTAATAGAGGATGTGACTGCATGCATGCCTAAAGGACAACATTAACCTGCACCACACTTTTTATTGAAATGGGTTTTATGGGCTGCCTTGACTTGTAATGAGTCTCATTTATCCGATTTCGTACAAGTCAAATCCAAATAAATGTACCATAAACATACAGAAGTTCCAAGAGCGCATGTTCATGATTCTTGTCACAGCTATTTAACTTTTTTTTTTTATGATTATTTTTTTAGGGGGGCGTGGGGGGGGATCCCTGTCTTTAAATTTCTATTAGACATTTTGAATACACTGACCAACACCCACTATGTGAAAGAAAAAAAACTACAAAAATAATTAAAAAGTACATCTGAGACTGTAATTCTTGATCTTTGGGGGATTTGACGAAAGCTGTGATAGATACCTCGAAACTGTTTTATTGTGAAAAGACTGCTTGCATTATCGATCCATTTGCTGACACGCTTTTCACAAAGACTGCCAACTATTCGAATTCACACCCAAGGGGAATTTGGAGTGCTCAATTGGCTGTCAATGCATGTCTTTGGAATGTGGGAAGAAACCGGAATACCCGGAGGAAACCCACGCAGGCACGGGAAGAACATGCAAACTCCACACAGGAAGGCAGAGCTGGAATTGAACGCTGCACCTCTGAACTTTGAGGTAATGTGCTGACCAATGACCACTGTGCTGCCTGCTTTAATTAATTTGAACACAATTGAGGTAAAAGTTTTTTTGTAGCCTCTACAAGCGTTCCTGTTTTCTGATGGTGGCCCCAATTTGGAGTAAACAAGTTACTGAGTATTGTAAAATCTCGAAGTGTTACACTCACCTGAGTGTTAGTTTGCCCAAAATTTTGGCCATAAGCATACTGAGTTGTAAGAAGAGCTGCTCTCACCTTAAAGCTGATCTTTATTTTGTATTCAACTCCTTCCTTTAGAACAAAGGCCTCATCCTTGAAGGATTCCAAGTCTCCTGGTGGGAACCAAAATCAAACAGGTATCAACAAGTTATAAGTATACATATCACAATTGCAGTGACCAACATTATCACAGATATAAAAATAAGAAAAATCACAGATCAATGTTTGTTTTACCCAGTTTTATTATTAATACAAAACACACATGAAGTGTGTCAGAAAGGTTCCAGGAATGGTGTTCCAAAGGTTCTATTTCAAATGCAAACTACAAGCATTCTCCTTCAAAATGATCCCCCTGGAGTCTCACGCAATTTCTCAGTCTCCTTTGCCAGGCTTCCAAGCACTCTTGAAAGGATTCTTCGGGGATCCTCCGAAGCGCAGTCGTTACGGCCAGCTCCATACTGCCCACATCTTCAAAACAGGACCCCCTGATGACCGCCTTGAGTTTGGGAAAGAGGAAAAAATCACACGGGGCCAGGTCAGGTGAATAGGGAGGTTGCTCCAACACGGCAATGTTTTTCTCCGCCAGGAACTGTCGGATGCTCAGGGCATTGTGTGCAGGCGCGTTGTCGTGGTGTAGCAGCCACGAGTTGTCCCGCCACAACTCTCGCCTCTTCTCGCGCACTGAACTTAACAAACGCTGCAGGATCTCTTTGTAGACGTGCTGGTCAAACGTCTGGCCTTGTGGCAAAAACTCCCAATGAACGATGCCCTTCACGTCAAAGAACACAATGAACAACACTTTGACTCTGGACTTTACTTTTTTGGGTCTTGGCAGAGTTGGACTCTGAAGGTCAAGGCTCTGCCGTTTGGTTTCCGGGTCATACTGGAAGATCCATGACTCATCACCGGTGATGACTCTACTCAGCAAACCTGGTTCGATTTCAAGACGCTCGAGGATGTCCTGACAGAAATGCATACGTCGATCCTTGTGGTCATCATTGAGCAGTTTAGGTACCATCTTTGCACAGACTTTGTGCATGCCCAAATCTTCAGAGATAATTTTCCAAACGTTGTCCCGGTTCATGCCCAGCTCATTTGCGATCAATCGAACCGTTGAACGCCGGTCGCCGCGCACCATCTGCCTGACGCGCTCAACGTTGGCCTCAGTTCTGCTTGTTGAAGGCCTTCCGCTTCTTGGGTCATCCTCCACATGCTTACGTCCCTCTTTGAACCTCTTGCACCACTCAAAAACACGGGAGCGTGACATGGTCTCATCCCCGTACACTTGCTGGAGTAATCCCAGTGCTTCCGACGGTGTTTTTCCCAACTGGACCAGAAACTTGAGGTTTGTTCGTTGCTCTGTGCTCATTGCTTGACGACCTGACACAGAGGATATGTATATAAAAGCATGTAAAATAAAATAGTTGTTCCTAATCAGCAACCCTAGAGTCGTTTTTGCATGTTAGAAATCGTTAGGAACAGTAAACCAAAGGAATAATCATGCATGCAGGGCACGACTCTAAAAATGTACTAATTTAAGACGACAGTGATATTTAACAGGAAACATGGCTTGGTGTACAATTTTGGATTATGATCATGCCAATCGCACCTCAGATCTGATATTTTTTCTCATTTACTTCTGAAAGGATAGAAAAATGTCAGGATGTTCTGAACGACACTTTTCCATCCCAGTGTGTAAGAAGTGGAAAATTGCATTGAAAAGCTGCCTTAGTGAAGGTCTGTGTAGCTATAGTGCCATTTCCTTTCATTGTGATAATTTTATTTACAATGTCGCTGTAACAACCGTTTCACAGAACATATAACATGAAATTATCCAACAGAACACCACATAAAACAGCAATAATTCAGCCATAACTATTCCTACATATGAAGCGGTTATAGATGAAAGAGGTTCGATTCAAAGTCTCCTTTCACTGATGGATCAGCGGCATTATGGTCACAGTGTGCGCGCATGACGTCACACATGTATGCTACACGCTAAATTTGATTTGAAAAGCAAACAATCAGCAGTAGCATCCATTGATAGAGGGAGACAAAGAGAGGATGCTTCAGTTCTCCTCTTCCATTTGGTAGATCCACTTCCATTCCAAGCGTCGAATCACAGTTCTAGGTACACATCTGTACCGATGCTCTTCTCAACTGAGCCTCAGCTCTATCAGCCATCCATCCAGCCGCCCCAACGTAGACTTTCCAACAATGCTGACATTTCCGCTGAACAAAACAGGGCCTTGAAAAATGCTGCCCAACACAGGCGCAAAAAACAACAACGCCCCGTGGCACCAACAGTCAAATAGACATTCCTTCCATCAAAATCAGTGCTGCCGAGAAGGCACAACCAAGCATATATTTTTCTCCTACGAGGAAAGTCATGGCCAAAAGGCTGAAAAAAAACAAAACAAAAAAACTCCATAAAGGAACAAAAAACACCACATAACCGAAAAACAGCTCGAAGATGCTGGGGGGGGGGGGTTAGGAATTACAAGCACATAAGAAATTTTGCACACAGAAGTGTGGTTTCAACAAAGTCAAGTTACCAATTAAGCGCTTGTCTGTTGGCTGCAGAGGCCAAGTAAATGCTAAATCAATGAAATAGTACGCACACATGAATGGTCAATCATTGATTCTATTGTGCATACTAACCCGGTTAATCGCCTCCTGATGGATACAATACTAAGGAAGTAAAAGAGTTTCTGTTTTTTTATGTGATATAGTGCCGGTGTTAGTCAGCTCTGACCCTCCGCATGGCACTTCAAGTGTGCCTCGGGAGCACCCACATTGAAGACATCAATGGGGAAAAGGGAGCAATATTATAAAATTTGATAAAACTCTGCTGTCTCATTTTTGTGTCTGGTCTCGTATTTGCCAAAATAATGCCACCCCCTGGCTATAATTTTAAGACTGTGTTACTGTTCTGAAAGAAGGCCTTTTGGGCATTATTACGGCTTACATTTGAATCTTTTTGCAGTGGTCCACTACAATTTGTTAGTTTTTTATGTAAACAGTTTTTATACACAGTAACTCTGTGATAATAAGAGCTCTAGAATTTCCACACATTATCCTGTTTGTGCACTTCTCTGCCCTGTCAATTTGAAAAATTTTTTTTTAAATAAATGATCCTATTTTGCAGATTACTTGATTACAGAAATAATCAGTCGCAGTCCTACATTCAAGAAAGTACAACATTTCTGATCCATAAATCATCCACTTGGGACTCACCTTGCAAGTCCAGCACCAGAGGATTCGGGGCGCTTTCACACATCAGAGCCATTTGGGTCACCTGGACATTGGCAACGCTGGGATCTGACAAGAATAGAACAGGCATGAGCTCTTGCAAATTTGACATTCCACATGAAATACACATTATAAATGAAGGGCATGGAAAGAATTTGCTCACTACCAACATGGTGATAGATACATTTGTTTATATCATCATTTGTAAGTGTATTTGTGTAAATTGTAGAAACTATAAACATAATTCAAGCTTTCAATAATAATGACCATGTGACAAATTATACTACAGTCCTCAGTCATTATCAATGACTTGTACTGTATGGTAAAAATCTGGTTGTGCATTTCATCTTCATTATAATTCTCCCGTCTGTACAAATAATGTTAATGTCACAGAGTTAAACATTTGAACTAACAGTCTTGTCATTCTAGAGCTCACCGTTTTCTCCAATTGTCTAAGGCAGTAGATCTCAACCTTTATTCAGTGATGCCCCCCTGTGAAATATTTTTCCAGATAACCGATGAAGGGGGACAAAAAACAAAGACTTCAAATAGTGTAATGTGCCACCATGGTCTGATTTAAGAAACTTAGGAAGTTAATTTGTATTGTGGTCTGTCTTGAGCTACGTTGGGAAAAAAAATTGTGCGAATAAAAAATGATCAACATAAAGTGTCCTGTAGCATCATAAATTCATTTAATAAACTTAAATTTTCCAGACTGATTTCCATAACCTTATAATTATTCTAAAATAATTTTCGTAGGGATGACCCCTGGTGCCCTCACATACTCTCACTTGAGATGCCATAAACACAGTATTATTGAATGGCAGCAACCAAAAACTCTTGTTGTGCATGTTGCTGGATATAGAGAGCTTGCTGAAGCTTGTCTAGCAAAGGCCACAGTTGCTGTGATCAGCAAAGACGCATTACTCCAATGGCTCATATTCTCAATCTTAAATACATGTCCAAAAGCTGCTTTAGTCTACTCCCTTATGTTAAACAAGGACATTGCACTTTTTTGCAAACTTACCAACGTCAAACTTCAGCTCACTCATCACTTCAGTCACTTTCAGGTAGGCACCTCCTTCTATGACATCATCTATTTCCCTCCCTGCCAAACTCGAAACATTGCTATCCTTTACGAGACTATTAATGAAGGTTTAATGTGACTGACTGATACACAGCTTATTTTTTCTAAATAGATATCTGATTTACCAATGTGATGTCATAATTCTTAATATGACCCCAATAATTAGTGGCTTGAACATTATTGCGCATGCCATTCAACAAAGCAACTGAAAGAGCAGCTGCATTACCAGCTTCAGTGACTGCAGTGCCGAGTAAAGCTTCCTTGTATTTACGTAAGCTCTCATCATCTTTATCCATCTCATGGATCTCCTGCACAGTCTTTTGGGCAGGTGGCTTGTAGTTGACAATCTCGGCCTCCTCGTTTTCTGCGGCGATGGCTGCGAGCTGCTCCGGAGTCACATCGTCCTCAGCCATGTCTGGTGATAACAAAAATGGTACATGGTAGGTACTTTACACTGAGAACAATAAGGGTAAAAAAAAAACCTACAAAATAAAAAATGGGAATGACGTTGCAGCTCCCTGGAAAAACAGATGTCCACAATGATAAAGAAGAGAGATGCGTGCAGCCAAGTGACTGAGTGCAAAAAATGGCAGCAGCGCCCATCTTAAAGCTTCTCCAGATGCTGCTGACCTAACAGTGACTGCTACGTGACATCATATCCAATCACTTCTTTGAAATGACATCACCACTATAGGAGAGTTACCCATTTCATGACTGCACACAAATGATACAACAGATATCAAAAGACAATCACACTCAGTCCATTACCCTTTTACACAAAACGCCATGTTGATGAGAGCTTGACTAAGATGCTTTTGGCCAATATGTTAATCAATGTTGCAATCAAAAGAATCATCTTTGCTTGGTACAGAAATCCAGAAGCTTTGTGCCTTCAAATGAAACAGCTGACCAAATGCCATGACTCTTTTTTGTGAATGAAAACAGGCAGCTCAAGCTACATAAGAAAATGGCAATCAATAAATGAAGGTAAGTTTACAGACAGATAGAAAGGAGTGGCAGCTAAAGACATGCGAGTCGGCTTCCCGCGCACTCTTGAGCAAATTACTAAAACATAAAAATCTTTACTGGTGCATTGCATTTGGTGTATGTTAAGAGGGTTGTGTATGTAAAAAGCATTGTAAAAAGGAATACGCGTTTATTTGGAATGAAAACCTCAGTTTGTTGATTCAATAGTCCTCTCGTGCAATGCGTTCTTGATGGCAGCACAGAGCAAGTTTACAAGTTCCAAACGTGAAATAACCCTGCTGAATGTAAGCACAATGCTAATGCTAATTTGGGCCATAAACTCAGTGATCGGCAAGCTTTTAACTTAACAAACACACGTCTGTCAAATGCCGAAATATGTCGCGTGGTAGCAGCTCATCAATGCTGTTGGTGGGAACGTTCCCTCCGAGGCAATGCTCAAGTGCTGGAAATAAATCAGAACTTGCTCCTTTCTCAACTAATGTTTATGGATTTTTTTTCCAGACTTCCACAAACAAGAACACAGCAACAGTACTTGTACACTTTCAAATAAGGGACAATGAAGTATTGAATGCTGCAGGAATTACTGGCCGCGCGCTCGACTGGCTCAAAAGTTACCTTAGTGACCGTTTTCAATTCGAGTTCGTAGACGGAGAAAAATCTGGTAATTTATCTATTGGATCAGGGATACCACAGGGTGGGAAGTTAGGTCCTCTGCTTTTTTCCTTATTTATCAACTATCTACCTAGTAGTGTCAATTATTGTGATGTAAAAATGTTTGCAGATGATGCGAAGCTCTCTTTTGTATTTGAAGATTTGAACGACACTGCGTTTGCAGAAAATGACCTGACAAGTATTTTCGAATGGTCAAGAAAATTTCAACTGAATTTATCATACGCTAAGTGCGCAGTTTTGCATCTAGGGCGTAGCAACCCGAAAAAAGAATATTTCATCAATGGAAATTTAATACCCTCGGTAAACCAATTCAAGGATCTAGGATTTATGATCACAGAAAATTTGAAATCTTCAGCGCATGTTTCGAACATCAGCAGGAACGCTAAGCAAATGATTTGTTTCCTCTATCGATCGTTCAAGTCAAGAAATATAGACACTCTCGTTTCGATTTACAAGTCCTGCATCAGGCCCATACTTGAAAGTTCAACGCAAGTTTGGAATTCATACTTGCTCGGAGACATAAAGAAACTTGAAAGCGTGCAGAAATTGTTCACAAGGCGACTACCTGGGTTGTCGGAAGTACCGTACGCAGTTCGCTTGGAGGTTGCAAAACTTGAGTTGTTAGAACTTAGAAGATTACGTTTTGATTTACACATGGTCTATAAAATTATTCATGGGTTAGTTGACATACCTTTCAATTCGCTTTTCGAGTGGGCACCCTATGCCGCGACCAGGTCAAATACACACAAGCTCGCAAAAAAGCAATCGAGGCTAGACTGTCGAAAATACTTTTTCTCAAATAGGGTTTTGATCTGAGGATTTGGTTTCTTCACCTAACTTGGCTGTGTTCAAACAAAGATTGTTAGCTGTAGATCTCTCGAGATTTTTGAGAGGGGGGGATTATTAGTGGCCCAATGGGCCCATACCCTTCCCGCCATGCCCATTTCATTGTTCACCATGCGGTATCATGACAAATATCCAATAACTACTCGCTATGCTGCATTGATTGAATTGAAAATGCTTTTATCATTATGGTATACCTAATGAGCTCGTTATATGGCTGGCTAAATAAAAGAAAGAAAGAAAGAAAGAAAGAAAGAAAGAAAGAAAGAAAGAAAGAAAGAAAGAAAGAAAGAAAGAAAGAAAGAAAGAAAGGTTGTATCGGCCCAATACCCGGTACTCGCCCATTGCTGAGATGTATTTATATATTTGTTTGTTTATCTCCCCTAACGCAGTTGAATGAGAAACGGTGGTCCAAATCTTTGACTGGTCTTGCATAACATATATGAGAATTTTCCCAAATCTGGTTTGCTCTCTTATGTGGGTAAGGAAAACTTCTTCCCCATACCTCTTGTGGCCTGCCCAAACTAGCAGTTATCAGAGGAATGTTGCGAGGGGAAAGCACCCCAATACCAAAGGTGTGCACTCCAAAGCATGTCAGAGCACAACTCAGTGACATGCTGGCTCATACAAAGTTGTGGCTGCAGCATTTGGCTCATACAAAGTTGTGGCTGCAGCATTTTTGGTAAATCAATATCACAATCAAGGCTGTGAAAATGATAGTCGTAACCTGTGTGTGCATTATGTAACTTTAGGCAAAAAAAAAAAAAGCCACTTCGACTTAGGGAAATGGATCATTCACGGAGGCGTGAATGGGACAAAAAGTAATGCATTATCATACTCCAGGTCATTAATAAGCTAACAATGAGAAAAGCCCTCATGATTTGGCTCCATCCCTGATGATGACATTTAAGAATTGAACAGGAGCTCAACATCGACGTTCACACCATCGAGATGGATGGTGGTGGCAGGAGGAGCATTCAAACGTCAAATGGTAGAGGAGGCTGGCGACTGTCTAATTCACAAGCATTGCGTGGCCTGGCCTTCTTCTGTTGATCCCCCCCCCCCCCCCCCCCCCCACACACACACACACACACAAAAAAAATGCTGTATCACCAAACCAACACTGATATGCAAGTAACTAGGGAGGTGATATGCTTGTGTCTATCAGTCATTAGGGTTAAAACAGTTAAAAGTTGAACTAGTCCTCGCCCGCAAAAAAACAAACATTTCATCGTTGAGGACAGGCGGAACCATTCAGAAAAGACCAAGCAAGACCGCAACGTCTTGCAGCAGAATCTTGCCGCGCTAACGCACAATTAATACGAGCACAACAGGAAGACAACAACTGTACGAAATGAATTAAGTTATATCTTGTTGTGGGGAAATAATTTGAAGAAATGATCATAACTTTTTACTTTACGCCGTCAATTTCTGATAGGGTGGGGCTGATGATGGGGACAAGGGGCTAATGGCTAATGTGGACTGAACAATTCAACCAAGCTAACCAAAGCCAGCAGGCTGACGCTCCACTGGCAAGTTCGAGCCTGCCAGGTGGATGAGGGGACGGAATATAACGGGTTAAGAACCTCCAAAGAGAGAAAGGTTCGCCTTGAACAGAAAAAGAGTAGACAAACCTTTTTGTTAAAAGCAGAGATGCTTCCAGGTGCCTTGCAGTAAGTGCGTTCGTTGTGCGCTGCTGTGCAAGAATGGCGAATAACGGAACGGCGCCGCCCGGTGCGCCACCCGCCCGCTCAAGATTTCCGGGAATAAAGCTACGGCGAGACTAAAGTGTCAAACATACCTCATCGCGCCTTTCAAAACAATACCGTATTTGACATTAACATTTTGTTGTTTAGGTACAAGTTAGGTACATGTTTTCTTACTATGGGTAAAATAAATAAAATAAACGAGATGAAGTTTATTATTCAATTATGTTTATTGATTATTCTTTTTTGGTATCTGTAATCTTAGCCTAGACTCTAGGCTAAGATTACAGATACCAAAAAAGAATAATCAATAAACATGCTATCTTGGACCTAGACCATTTAATAGCATAATTATCAAGTCAGGCGGCTCGGTGGCGCACTGGGTAGCACGTCCGCCTCACAGTTAGGAGGGTGCGGGTTCGATTCCACCTCCGGCCCTCCCTGTGCGGAGTTTGCATGTTCTCCCCGAGCCCGCGTGGGTTTTCTCCGGGCACTCCGGTTTCCTCCCACATCCCAAAAACATGCTTGGTAGGCCGATTGATCACTCCAAATTGTCCCTAGGTGTGAGTGCGAGTGCGAATGGTTGTTTGTCTCTGTGTGCCCTGCGATTGGCTGGCAACCGGTTCAGGGTGTCCCCCGCCTACTGCCCGATGACGGCTGGGATAGGCTCCAGCACGCCCGCGACCCCCGTGGGGACTAAGCGGTTCAGAAAATGGATGGATGGATTATCAAGTCAGTTGTTAAACGTCGCAAATGGTGTTTTTATTTTTGTGCCCTGCGAATGGCTGGCAACTAGTTCAGGGTGTACTCTGTCTCCTGCATCAAAGTCAGGTGAGATAGACTCCAGCACACCCTGGTCCTGGGGAGGATAAGAAGTATAGAAATTGGATTGATGGTTGTCACATTAATATTTCGCAAGGTTTTGAAATTAGTTATGTTTGTCTCGGTTTTTTTTTTTAAACTACAAAAAAATGGCATTTGAATAGGGGGTTGTACCCTTTTTTTTATTTAGAAAATAACAATATGCAATTGAAAGCCTTCATTCAAACTCGGGGTAGGGAACCTTGGCCCCACAAGACCCATATCCCGGCTGTTTTCCATGTATATGGCTCTCGTGGGAGCAGGATTCCCTACCCCTGATCTAAATGAATACCTCTGAGATTGATTCAAACCCACATCCACTGACTGTAAAGCAGACATCTGATATGTCCACAACACATCTTTCAACTTATAAAAAATAATAATTTTGAATGTTGTTCTATTTCTCCCTTTGATCATGACCTCCTTGGAAAATCCAAGCATAAGGCCCAAATACCACTTTTTCCTAATATTATTTGTAATGTAGTTGCTGTACTTTACCTCAACTGGCATAAGATTTAGGATTTGGGGATGAGTTCAGTGATCAGTTAAATATACTTCCTTTGTATTGGAAGTGTTGTATTACTATAACAATTTGCTGAAAGTAGACTTTATCGCTTTTTCCGGGCATTAGAAAATGAACATGCCATGATGAACAAGACCAATTTGATTGTTTATTTATGTACAAAACCCTGGGATGTTCACATATCAAGTATACAGTACCAAGTGACAGAAATTATGAAAGGTTTGAACATAAAAAGGGTATTAAAGTAGTAAATCAGTATTGCAATTAAAAGACACAAGCTATTGAGGGAGAAACGCCAGTGTTGGTCTCTCGCCAAAAACAGAACACAAACATGGATTTTTTTTTTTTTTAAACATTTAAAATGGAACACAGTTCCATGCTGCAAAATGGTTTGTAGATAAAAATGAAATGAGATCCATCGTGGTTTTACAAAATTGTAGAATTCATGTTTTTTTTCCAAAGCTCTTCTAATTGTTGTTTGCCTGTAAAAAAAACAAGAAATCAAAAACATTTAGTTTTCAGACTTAGTGTGTGTGTGTGTGTGTACGTATGTACGTATGTATGTGTATGTGTGTATATATGTATATAGGCTAATATATATATATATATATATATATATATATATATATATATATATATATATATATATATATATATATATATATATATATATATATATATATATATATAAAAAAATGTTAATAAAGCAAGCGTCAAACCGCATCATAGCATACCATAGCATTGTAAGCATCCAACTGAGCATCCAACTCTTCAGCTGATAACTGGGGTCTGTTTCCTCTTCCTCTCCCTCGTCCACTTCCACATCCCCAACCTCTTGAGCCTCCACTGCTACCACCTTGCCTCCGTTCACTCCATTCACTCCTGTCACTCCTGTCAAGCGTGGACTGACCGAGCCGGCTCCTGTCAAAGCCTCTGTTAGAACTGTGGGCAGACCACAAATCAGCTTATAGGATAAACAAGAAAACACAACTCAAGATACACTAATAATCAAGGGGTGCCATGTATCCCTGAGTAATTTGAGTACCTGCTCAGGAAAAAAAAATTTGTCCCTAGAACCCATTTATTTACATGTACATATTTACATTAACATCTACATTTGACTTTTACTGGTTGCGTTGGCCACTTATATAAATCATTTGTGAAGTTAGAGGTAAGAGCCTCCAGGTTAGGCAGGTTACACAAAGATGCAAGGCTAGCATACTGTCGGCTATATAAACAAACACTAGTCTGTTTATTTACTACATAATGCACTTTATTATGTGTCTGTCTGCTGTTTAATTTCGTATTGGGTCACTTTATGGTGTATTTCTGTCTGCTGTTTAATTTCGTATTGGGTCACTTTATGGTGTATTTCTATCTGTTGCCATGGAAATCAATTGGGAAGATGACATTAAAGGCGAGGAAATACAGGTAAAGACAGTTTACTGAGACACGCCAGCTGCTGTCACCTGCACTAGAGTACTTTGTTAGGAGGCACTTTATTTTACTTTACTTTAATAAACTTTGGTCTGCTGGAAAATGAAAATAGAGACATTTTGGAGAAATCTCGAAATCACCATATTTGACCAAAAGATCCGTCCGTCTGTTCATCCTTCCTTCTCCTCACGAGGGTTGCCGGCACCTGCGTACTGACTTGGGGCAGTTGGCGGGGTGCACCCAGAACTGATTGCCATACTCAAACTGACACCTACGGAGAATTTGGAGTGCTCAATCAGCCTACCATGTATGGTTTTTGAATGTGGGAGGAAACCGAAGAATGATAAACCTACGCAGGCATGGGGAGAACATGCAAACTCTACACAGGAAGGCCAAACCCAGAATTGAGGCGACATGGTAACCAATGCCCCACCATGACGCAGAAAATAAATCTCATATATTTGTAATTTCTGAATACTCAACTGTTCAACGTTCATTAGGATATCTGAATAAAAACATTCAATATCTACATCTCAACTGAGGATTGAATGATGGTGGAGACTTCTCACCTTTGTGTGGACTGTCTACTTTGCGAGTCGCCGTCAGATGTCACCTGTACAATCTTCATGGGGCGACCTGAAAGAGTGAGATGACAAGAGAACACACTTAGATATGCTGGCATGATAACAAGAAGGTTGCTGTCTAAGAGGCAAATCCCCACCATCAAGAGGGACTCCATTATAGTGTTTCAGAGCTTTGATTGCATCTGCTGGCTTTTCAAAACAAATATCTGCACTTCCTTTGCTGCGGCCAGAACGGTCATAATGGATTGCTACTTTACTCAGCGGCCCGAAGTCTTCAAACAGCTCCTGGGGGGAGAGAAGTCAAGCGTGGGTTATTGTCACATTGACACCAACACGGTGACGTTTAAGAGCTGTGTAAATTACTTGAATGTCTGAATCGGACACTCCAAAATCCAGGTTGGAAATGAGCAGTTTAGTGCCATTTTCTGCTCTTCTGTCTGCTCTTGAGCTTTGTCCCCCCTGTTCACCAGAATGCTGCTCAAACATGTCATGCTGCCATTTGTCTGGCAACTCTCTCGGCTGGGAAGGGGAAAAAAACGGCAGTTTAAACACCATATAAACCCAAAATGCAGTCAGTGGGTGAACAAACATAACCACACTAAGCGTGCAGTTAAAGGAAGGCCTGGGAAGGTCACCCTTGGAGCTGGCCTGGTTCTTTGGAGTAAAGTGATGTAAGGCAACGACAGACAGCACCACACCAACAACCTCTCAAATGAAGAGCACCATGGAGCAGCCATCTTGATTGAACAATGAACATCAAAAAGTGGCGACATGGGCACGAAGCCTGTTGCGTTGAGTCTTGGTGAGGTAAGGCTGGTAGGCCCTAACCCTATAAACAAAAGCATTAACAAGTATGGAAGCCCGTAAGGGGACATGAAGGGACAACACACTTTTGAAAGAAACTCAAAACAAAAAAATACAAAATCTCTCAAAACACTCCTATCCTTAACTATATGAGGATATCATTGTTGTCCACTTGGAGTCAGCATCCTCAAAATATATGACAGTTGAACATGTAATGAATGAGTGTATACCCAAAGTTCCTATTGAAATTATCATTTAAATCAAGCATTGTCAACTGGTGGTCCGCAGCCCTCTAGTTAATCGTAGCACTATCGCAAGTGGGCCGCAAAATTATAAATGGAAAATAATTGTAACATTTAAATAAAACTGAAGTTGAAAACCCCTGATTTAAGTTCTTTCCTTCTACAGCAATAAATTAGACCCGTCATTTTTACGCATTTACTCCTCTTTCGCTGTCAGGATATATTCACACTTTCTTAATCATGAAGAGGGCAATGTGCTCCTGTGTTGAATCATTGTGCTTAAAATGATGCACAAACATTTTCTTTCCAGACTTATTTCTTTGTCACTATGAAGTAATTTGATCCAATACTGAATGAATGGCTTCATCTTAAAACAACACATTTAGACAGGATGACAGCAGTGGAAGCATGTTCTCCATCTGGAGAATTGAGGGGGGGGGGGGGGGGGTGTTCGGGATAAGACAGTTTTGATGAACAGATTACCATTCTCTAAAATTAAGATGCTCCTCTCCACAGGGCCAAAAAGAAAAAACTATGGAACTTTGGTTGAGGTAAAGCACAAGGTCTGTAATGCATTAAGTACGCCAATGTCTAATTGCAACGCTGAAAACCAAAGTTCAGTAAATTAACCCTTTTTTTGGCAGGAAGCTTATTACACACAAAATGAAGTGAAAGGGTTCTGAGCATTTTAGTAGTCAAATTCACAAATTTCAGCCTCTCAAATATGAATACTCCCTATTCATCCATGAAAGAATACAAATTGTATTTGCACTTCAATTAAAATGAGACAATGCTGAATATCAGCTTGCCCATATTCTGAATTAATCACTATCCCATAAAGTCATTCCCAAACATAGTCCATTTAAAATAAAATCATAGATTTTGTTCTACATACTAATTGTACACATTTTAAGGTAATTGATGAACGCATGCAAGAACTGAGAAATGTGTCATACTTAATTGGAGCACTGCCGTGTGTTGTCAGTAATCAGTCAATTTTGAAGGGGAGCCCCCTAATGTGATTTCCATAGTAAAAAAAACATAATTTTCATACTGCATGTACTGCAGGGTTGGGCAACTTGAGGCCCACATGTGGCTCTGATTCACAGTGTTTTTCATTATTTATTTGTATTTGGTTTGGGAACAAAGCTCAATTGATGGAAACCATTAGAGGTTCATCGGCATACGTCGCGCGGGCTGCACCATTATTAATTGGCCCACAAGAAATTTTATAAATAGAATAGAATATGGCCGACACGTCCACTTTTGCCTGTATGTGGCCCTCATTGAAAACATTTTTGATACTTTGCTCTACAGTGTAGTTTTACGTTATCAAATCACTATTCACTACTCACTGGCAAACATCTGCCTGCACAGTTTTATACTGCTTTTATTTAATCCAACTTGAGTAGACCTAAGAATTTTGGCATTAGGAACGACATTTAGAACATAGGACCAGAATAATATTAACATTGCATGAATGAATGAATGAATCGGTGGGTGGGTGAATAGACGCATATACCTATATTTTTGTTCAATATTATTTTAAATTGTATTTATTTACTTTGCAGTTGTTTTCCTTCGTGCAATGCATTGTGGTCGATACTAAACTTTTGAGTGGACATCGATGGTCACTGCTTTTTCAAGTGCATTATGGGTAATTTTAAGTGTCCTGCATTTGTGCCGCCTGGACATTCGGACACCCTAACAAAACTGTGTAACCCATTGATAACGCACTACGCTACATAGCAAAGAGTGTGCACATTCGGACACAGCCTAAGTTTGTTTATCCGGAAATTGACCCAGAAACACATTTACGCAAATTAAAGTTTAGCGAGATTTCGCTTTTTTTCGACCTTTATCTTTTTTCCCTTTCATCTCACTTTAGGTGGCACCGTACACAAGCGTATTAACTATTCAATTAAGGTATTTAAGATCGTTCTTACTCTGGTGTACGGTGTGGGCCTGTTGTCTCGCTCGCGGTTAGAACTCCGCGCCGACCTCGAAAATCCACCGGCGAAACCAGAACGTTCACTCAGGCGGGACGAACCACCACCACGGCTTCCTTTGCTGTTAAGCTTGATAATGTCGTCCAGAGACATGCTCATTTTGTCGACCATGGTGGAGCGAAATGTTGGTTCAGACAGTGTCGGAGTATAAAGAAGTTGGAACAGCACAACTGTATTCGTTCGGTATAGCAAATCCCTCTGGTGGCGTTGTGTTGCGTGGTGCTAGCGGATATACGCACACAGTTTACGGAAATGACGTAATATACGTAATAACCAGCACTTTGCTCATTGGTTACATGTCGCTAAAGCTTTATTGAAACGTGAAAATATACACGTTTTCTTTCATTAAAGACTTTTAAATGCTAATGCAAACAAAACCTGCAATCCCTTTGCCCTGCTCAATTTAATTAAACGTTTTGTAAGGTATAATAATGTTTCATAGGTATCGCTGATAATATTTCATGAGTTGGTAGAAGGATAGTTTGGCAATCCAGTCATTATATAGAAAGCATTTACAAAAAAAAAAAAAAAAGCTTGAAGTCAAACAGACACATTTTAAAATAATAATAATGTAGCATTTAATTTAGGGATTATATATTTGTATATGTAATGATCGTTATTTTCTAACATAGTGTAATGATGTGTATATTTACGTTATCTGGGTTACGTTTCATTTGTGGATTGCTCTGCGACGTTCTTCGTGAGGGCGGACGGTAAGAAGAAAACAAGGAGGGAACGGGAGTTGAGTTGAGAGAGAGGAAAATAAAGACGTATTTGAATCAGTCTTGCCTTGTCGGTATCTTAGTTTAACAAGGAAAAGTACCAGAAAGTATGCACTGTATACTCATTGTGAACCGCCATACTTCGGCCTCGGAGACGAACAACTTTTAAGGATTACAATAGGATCAATATGGCAGAATTTCAGGGGGAAAAAAGATTAGAATTTTAGGTGAAATGTTGTTTTCTGACACAGTGATGATGAAACTTTGCATCACTTATTTTTTCTTTTCTCGAGCTCACACTTCTGGACTTGTATGAAAAATTGCTCCACAATTTGAATTACGTAGTATATATTTTCTCTATGAATGACTTGGAATTTCCTGTTTCAGATTTTAGCAACATAATTTTGTCAATGGCTAAATACTATACACATAGTGCCAAATGGAGGACTAGTAAACCCCCGCCTTCTCAGAATTATGACTGACCAAGACCATGTTTTTCTTATGCCTTAGGAAAGTAAAATCAAGCAACTGTGCGAAGAAAATCCCCACTGCATATAACTACTTTGGCACAACAGGGTTTCTGAAAAAGAGGACACCCTTTTTTGGGGGTGTTAATGGTAAGAGCGCTGGGGGGGTTGCTGTTGGTTGGAGCGCTGTAGTGTCCGACTGGGGAGGGGGGTGTGGTGCTGTTGGTGAGAACACTGTAGTGTCCGACGGGGGATGCTGGAGTGCGTTTCGGCAATCAAACAAAATCCCGGACAATTTTGAAATTCCACCCCGTGGTCACCCTGTTGTAAAAATTGACTTTAACAATTGAAGTGGAAAAAAATAAAATAAAAAAGCTTACAGCATCTGGTATTCCCAGGCGGTCACCCATCCAAGTACTAACCAGGCTCGATCCTGCTTAGCTTCCGAGATCAGACGACATCGGGCGTTCTCTGGGTAGTATGGCAGTAAGCTGAACAACAGCTCATAATTTTGCATTTTGTAGACACAATCGCCCCAGAAAAGCAGCGACATGTACTTGATGGCTGTTGTAAAAGTTTCCTTTCACAATTGACGTGCAAAAATAAAAATATAAAAGGCTTTCAGCACCTGGTATTCCCTGACGGTCTTGTGGCACTCACCCGGCGAGTCTCCTCCGATGGCTTAAAGTGCTAGAGACATCCCTTTTTTTTTTTTTCAATTAGAACGGAATTTCAAGATTCAAGAGGTTTTTTTTTATTCGCCATGTTTGAGCGTGCCAAACAAGGAATTTGACTTCGGTAAATCACAGCCTCTGTTCAACATTTGGTGACTAACAACAACACTCAGGACATGTGAAGAACGAAAGATATTCTCAAACACCCCCTGATCTTAAACTCCCAAGAGGGCAAGGAAAAACTCACAACTCCAGCTAGGGGAAATGAGAAACCTTGAGAAGAGACCACAGATGGGAGGGTCCCTCTTCTAGGATGACCAGGCTGCAATGGATGCAGAGAGGACACATAGTACAAACAGTGTAGACAAAAAAGGTGTGGCAAGCGGGATGTTATTGCACAGTAATGACTCTGAGACTCTAAGAGTGGTGTGAGTTCATCAGAGCGACAGCCTGGGGGAAGAAGCTGTCTCTGTGTCTGCTGGTTTTAGTGTACAAAGCTCTATAACGGCGTCCGGAGGGGAGTAGTTCAAACAGGCTGCAACCTGGGTGCGAAGGGTCTGTTGAGATGTTACTTGCACGTTTCCTGGTCCTGGACAGGTACAAGTCTTGGATAGATGGGAGGTTGATTCCAATTATCTTTTCTGCAGTCCTTATTGTCCGTTGCAGTCTGTGCTTGTCTTGTTTGGAGGCTGATCCAAACCAGACAGTGATGGAGGTGCAGAGGACAGACTGGATGATGGCAGTGTAGAAGGTCTTCAGCAGCTCCCGTGGCAGGTTGAACTTCTTGAGCTGTCTCAGGAAGTACAGCCTCTGCTGGGCCTTCTTCCGGAGAGAGTCTATGTGGCCGGTCCATTTCAGGTCCCGAGAGATTGTGGTTCCCAGGAACTTGAAGGTGTCTGATGAGAGAATAGTATTACTGCGGATAGTGAGGGGTGAAAGTGGTGAAGGGCCTCGCCTGAAGTCCACTGTCATCTCCACGGTCTTGAGCGGGTTCAGGTCCAGGTGGTTTTGGCTGCACCAGTGGACCAGCCGCTCCACCTCCTGTCTGTACGCAGTCTCATCACCGTTCTGGATCAGTCCGATGAGAGTGGTGTCGTCTGCATACTTCAGGAGCTTCACGGAAGAGTCACTTGCGGAGAAATCGTTGGTGTAGAGGGAGAAGAGCAGTGGGGAGAGGACGCATCCCTGAGGGGCTCCAGTGTTGGTGGTCAGGGTGTCAGATGTGATGCTCCCCAGCCTCACACGCTGTCTCCTGTTGGTCAGGAAGCTGGTGATCCACTGACAGGTGGAGGCAGGCACCGCAAGCTGGATGAGCTTCTGTTGGAGGATGTCAGGAGCGATGGTGTTGAACGCCGAGCTGAAGTCCACAAACAGGATCCTGGCGTACTTTCCTGGGGTGTCCAGGTGTTGCAGGATGTAGTGCAGTCCCATGTTGACTGCATCATCTACCGACCTGTTTGCCCGGTAGGCAAACTGGAGGGGGTCCAGCAGGGGGCCCGTGACATCCTTCAGGTGGTTCAGTACTAACCTCTCGAAAGATTTCATGACCACAGATGTCAGTGCAACAGGTCTATAGTCATTCATACCTGTGATGGCGGGCTTCTTGGCCACTGGAACGATGGTGGAGCTCTTGAAGCACGAGGGCACCTCACACAGCTCCAGGGAACGGTTGAAGATCCGTGCAAAGGTGGGCGCCAGCTGCTCAGCGCAGACTTTCAAGCAGGAAGATGACACGCCGTCTGGGCCCGGTGCCTTCCTGATCTTTTGTCTCCGGAACATCTGGCGCACTTCCTCCTCGCGAATCTGGAGTGCGGGCGCGGCCTCTGCAAGAGAGAGAGTCGGTGACCACGGTGATGGAGGTGTGGACAGAGCAGTTGTGGGGGGAGGTGAGTATGTGGATTGTGTGGATTGTGCTGCAGGAGGTCCCGTTGTGTGGGAGGACCGATCAAACCTGCAGTAGAACCTGTTTAGCTGGTCAGCGAGCCTTGGGCTCTCCACAGGACGGGGGGTTCGTTTCTTGAAGCCCGTGATGCTCTGCAGGCCTTTCCACACTGTTGAGGGATCAGGATTGGCAGAGAGGTGTCTCTCCAGGCTCTCCCCGTAACACCTCCTGGCTTTCCTGACCTCTCGGTTCAGTGTGTTTCTGGTCTGCTTGAACAGGTCCCGGTCGCCGCTCCTGTAGGCCTCCTCCTTGACTTTGCGCAGCCTCCTAAGGTTCGGTGTAAACCAAGGTTTGTCGTTGTTGTACGTGCAGAAGGTCTTAGTCTGCACACACAGATCCTCACAAAAACTGATGTATGATGTGACAGTGTCAGTGAGTTCATGCAAGTCTGAATTTGCAGCATCAAAAACACTCTAATCGGTGCAGTCAAAGCAGGCTTGGAGGTCCTGCCTTGACTCCACTGTCCACTTCCTGACAGTCCTCACCACAGGCTTAGAAGTTTTTAGTTTATGTCTGTAGGCAGGGATCAGATGAACTAGACAGTGGTCCGAGAGTCCTAAAGCTGCACGAGCCACAGAGTGGTATGCATCCTTAATTACGGTGTAGCAGTGGTCCAGTGTCTGTGCCCATCTGGTGGGACACGTTATGTGCTGTCTGTATCTGGGGAGTTCGTGTGCGAGGTTCGCCCTGTTAAGATCACCCAGAACAATGATTAGTGAATTTGGTAGAAGTTTCTCCATATCTGTCACCTGGTCAGCCAGCATCTGCGTGGCTTCACTCGCACGTGCGTGTGGTGGGATGTAAACAGCCGCCATGACGATCGAGGAGAACTCCCGTGGTGAATAGAACGGCCGGCAGTTTATGAAAAGTGTTTCTAGGAGAGGGCTGCAAAACTCTTTCAACACCATGACATCGGTACACCAACGTTCATTAATGTAGAAACAGAGACCACCTCCCTTTGATTTTCCGGAGAGCTCCGCGCTGCGATCTGCACGCGTTAGCCGAAACCCAGCTAACTCCATGGCGTGGTGGGGGGTTCGTTCGCTAAGCCACGTCTCAACAAAACACAGCGCGGCGGATCTGCTGAAGTCCGTGTTCCTTGAAGTGAGGAGCAGCAGTTCGTCCATCTTGTTCGCCAGGGAGCGGACATTCGCCAGATGAATTGACGGTAGGGCAGAACGGAACCCTCTTTGCCTCAGCTTTACGAGGGCTCCCGCTCGTTTTCCGCGTCGCCGCCGTCGCGCTAGCTTGTATAGCACCGCCGCTCCGGCTAAAATCTCCGACAAACAATCTGAATCAGAGAGAACAGGAGAGAAAATACCAGAAGAAGACTGACCGATGTTTAACAGTGCTTCTCTAGTAAAAGTGATCCGGGATGGACAGCAGAAGACACAGAAAACACACAAAATAAGACAAAGAAACAGAGAGCGACTCACCGTGGCAGCCATCCGCGGCGCCATCAGATGACGTCTGATTTGATAGAATGTATAAAGTGAACACATTTGCCGCATTGGAAATTAAAAATGGACACCGATTACTAAGAATAAAGCTGAAATGAAATGCCAGTTTATCGATCGGGTCCCGCACGAAGCCAAACTGGCGGCGCCATTACTGTGACGTCACAAGTTGTACATCTGGATGTCAACAAACCCAAACAACATGGCAGATGATAGCGACAGCTCCGTTTCTAGCGGCAATATTAGCATCATTTTATCCGATTCAGAAACCTCTTTTGACGCAGAATATGATGAATCTAGCAGTTCACTTGGGCTGAGCTGAGCACATTTTCTGAATTGTGCCCCTCCCGTCACTCTGGTTAGGTTGGCATAGTAAAAAGTAAAAAGTGCTCTTGGGGGCTTTAGAGTGCCGAGTTGATCTCGGCACATGAAGACATGACCACCTGCAACGTTTGGTTTAGGTTTTATAAGCATTTTTAATTTTATTGCTTAAATCGCATTTTCTCGACGAGCTGAGCACGTTTTCTGAATTGTGCCTCTCCCGTCACTGTGGTTAGGTTGGCATAGTAAAAAGAGTAGAGTGCCGAGTTGACCACTGCGAATGAAGAAATTAACATCTGCAGCGTTTGGTTTAGGTTTTAGGCGCAATTTTAATTTTATTTCTTAAATCGCATTTTTTCGACGAGCTGAGCACGTTTTCTGAATTGTGCCCCTCCCGTCACGCTTTGACATACTTTTCAAAGTCAAAGTCTCCTTTATTGTCAATTCTTCCGCATGTCAAGACACACAAAGAGATCGAAATTACGTTTCTCACTATCCCAGGGTGACAAGACAGCGTTCACAACGCACATACAAGTAAACAACACAGGAAAAATAAAAAAAGAAGATGAACAATAAGAGTGATAGCCCGCTAGCCGCTCCCGATGCACAGCAGAGTCTGGAAAGATAATACAGAGTTCACAACGCACATACAAGTAAACAACACAGGAAAAATAAAACAAGAAGATGAACAATAAGAGTGATAGCACGCTAGCCGCTCCCGATGCACAGCAGAGTCCGGAAAGATGACAGTCAACCAGGCCACTGTGAACACGAGCACACAGCAGGCGCGCACTGTCCGGTTCGTGGATCCTATCAGGCGAACTCAACCCATCTTGTCGTCCCGCGAACGAACGTACGCCAGGATAATGGAAGGCACGGCTAGGCGAGCTGGGTTGGCCGCAAACCTGGCCCGACGTCTCCGCGCTGGCCCCTCTTCTCTTTTTGTTTACATTCACTGAAGCTAAACGCGTACAACTTGAGACGTCATGAGACGTCACTTCCGGCTGGCGGCTCGGTGCAGTCAAACTCGTCTGTGCGGCAAATTTAAATGATATTTTTCAGAGCAACAGCTTCCTTTTCGTTGTTTCGAGCGTCAATTTATATTTATAAGCCCATAAGCTAACTAAAACCGATTTATACATATACTGGTGTCTCTAGCCCTTTAATGCTTCATTAACATCTACCTGTCCGTCCTGTGTCACACCTCAGCTAGTAACTGTCGAAGGTTTTTGGTTGTGAATTGACCAAGCTGTAGTAACCAAATCCCAGTAACAAGGTCACACGCTTGTACTTTACAAACACTCCACAAATTTTTGAATTTGAATGTACAAAAGGAAACACTTGATTCTTAAAATGTTACGTTTTTTTTACAATATTTATGTTTGATTTATAGACCAATAGTGATCCAGCCATTTGGTTCATGAAAGCTAAACAGTGCCCCCAACACACCTCAATTTTCCAAAGTTCACTGCGCAAAGCCATCTACCATTTGGTTGGTAATTGTTGCACCACAGTGATAGAATCTGGAACTTTCATGCACTAATACACACATGTGCACACACATCTTGGGAGGCCCACTTGCATGCAGATGTGTTACAGATGTGGCGTTGAAAAGATGTTTGCCTCCTCATGTGACAACCTGAGTCATCTATTAGACATACATTATGTGATACGGTCTCAGTCGCCCCCATACTTCACGTGATGCATGAAGTTTGACCCATCTGATATGCTGCTGATAGACTTACCCATCAAAAGTTCAAGCCAAGGTAGAACTGACCTGTGTGATTGTTACATTAGCTTTATATTATAGTTCCATAGGTTAAGCGTGTTTTTTAATGTAGGAAGTGGAAATTGTTTTGAAAATTTTCCTCAGTAAATTGTGGCAATGGTAACTGACACATGTGAATTCAACTCCATAAACCATGTGGACAATAGTTTTGATGCATAATATTATTCGGGAAGTCACGATTAGATTTTTTCCAATTTGTTCTAACATCATACTCTTTCAAGCATAACTGGATACACCTCATTCCTGTAAGTTTGGGCCCTGAATCTTTGTTCTGTGAAGTGCCTTCAAAAAACTTTTTAAATTGAATTGTTAAAACATTTTGGGACAATTAAAAACCAAAACCCATGGGAAGCCAGGGCAACTTGCTCCAATTTCTGATTGATACATTGATTGAGGTTTTGCATTTGGCAAAGTAGAAATCCAACTTGAAATACTCATTCAATAATTTATTGGCTTTTGATTTTACACACAGAGTTCAATTTGCAATAAACACAATGATTTGTCATTGACATTATACTTTATTTGGTAATTAATAAAGATTACAAATATACAATGTTCAAAAGTGTAACATGCACAATATTAAAAAGTATAAATATTAAAGTGTCCGACACTACCAATCCTTGTTAATCATTGTTCTTCCTTTCAGCAGCAGCTCCACATTTCTTTCTCCTTTGTTTTTTTATTGAAAATTTTAAAAGAGCCGCTGTATGCGAGGTTATATGCCACACTGGGATTCTTCTGTCTCTTCAGTCTGGCACCAACAGCATTGACAACATCCTCCACCTTATCACGTTGATAGGGCACCTCCCCGACACCGCGTGGTCTACTTGTGCATTTGGCTGATGTCTCAAAAAACACCATGTTGTGATTCTTGGCGAAGTTCTTGGCCTGATCCTGGCTCACCAGACCATCCGCCTTAACGACATCACGGAGGTCACTCTTGTTCCCAACCAGGAACCTGTTAAGTAATCAGCACAAAAATGAGACAAATCTTCTAAAGTAGAATAAACAATACATGTAATTTAGGCCTTCCTGCAAACCATATTAGTGTCAGTGAATTCTCAATGCAGTAAAACCCTACATCGTCAGTTTGTTGTTTTGGATCAAAGCAATAAAAAATATTATTTTGGGGCCATTGTGCAGCAATCTTAGTGTTCTTTTGATATCTAATCTATGGTGTTTTTGGCAATCATTGAATGATGGGAACATTTTTTTTTCTTCTTACTTTTCTCCCCAATGAAGCTAGTAAGAGCCCATGTAGTCTTAATTTGTGGCAACTGTACTCCCTGACATTTATTAATGTATATAAATATCAAAAAGTGATGTTAATGAATGTCTGTTATGTTTTAATTTGTTTATCCTTGTCAGTTTGTGTAAGCCCTTTTTTGGGGCTAGTATGCTAGCTAATACTATTAATGGGATTCATGTGAAGGGGGTTGTTTGTACTGAATAATTCCATTCATCCATTTTCTATACGGCTTGTCCCCACGAGGGTCGCGTGCGTGCTGGAGCCTATCCCAGCAGTCTTCGGGCCTTAGGCGGGGTACACCCTGAAATTAATTGCTTATGTGGCATGCGTTCAGGATCATATACATACTATTGTAGATACACTGTGTTGACACTTTGCTGAATATTCATTTTGTTGGTAGAAACCACAGCAAATTAAATAATCTAAAAATAAATTACAATCTCTTGTTTATATCTGTACCCAGCCACTGTAAACTTTTGCACTCCTGCAAATAGTGTCATTAAAACCTTTCCTATGATCCTCTCCGTTTTAACTGCTTTGCCACCATCTCATTTATAGGCTGGTAATTTGGACTGCAGTAAAATTCTGGCCATCTGACAAATATAGTTGGTGACCCCTACCGAACTGCTTATGTTTTTTTGGGGTCAAATGCAAACTGGGGCCTATGCAACTTGACCGAGAGTGAAATCAAAAGTGCACCCTGGACTCATCATCTGTTGAGCTGTTACCTGAGGACTTTCTGGCCGAGAGAGTTCTGTCTGCACTCTTCTACCCAGGCCGAAAGGCTGTCGAAGCTGGCCCGGCAGGTGACGTCATACACGAAGAGAACTGCGTGCACATTGCGGTAGAAATGTTGCACCATAGACTTACGGAAGCGCTCTTGTCCCGCTGTGTCCCACAGTTGGAGCTGGTGATACAGAAAACACAACAAAACAGACATGAGACAGAAAGAGGAAAGAATGACAAGATGGAAAAAGTGCTGAAAAGCATGTGTTGAAATACCCACTCGCCAACAAACTAGCACGAACAATGAAATTCAATGAGTCACCAATAAGACGGAAGAAAGAAAAGCAACACATGAAATACCAATTCTCCTCTAAAGCAGGGGACACCAACTTTTAATACCTTAAATGAATTTTCAAATCTGACAGACCCCACATACCATATCATTTGGGGATGGGGGTATTTGCAAATCACTCCAGCAATGCCGAAAGGTAAATATGAAGGAGTTGACTGTACACCTCATAAAACAACCTCGATTAAACTTGAACCTTGTTAACTATCCACATTCAGTTTTGAAAATAGTTTTTGTTGATGTCAGAGGTCGCTCTAATTTAACCAAACTACTGATTACGTTTACAAAGAAGGCACAGAAATGCTGTTTTTGAACAAAAATACCGGGGGGTAATTGAGGACTCTGGGTTTGATTATACAGCATGGATTAATACGTCACAGTATGTTTATATACGTGTATGATAAAACTGTCCAGAGGAATGGAAATGCTTAAGACGTTAGTCATGCTCATCACATTGTCTATCTACTGCTTTTGGCTTCATTATTTGATCCTCTTGCATAAAAAGTAGACTGTACTATTAAACTCTGCTTCAGCGTCTTGTGCCGTTTGTCTACCCAGGCAGCATTATTCAAACGGTGGAAGTCATTGTGAATGTCCCAAACATGAAACGAAGCAAAACAATTGTTTTAGTGCCATTTGGGGAACGAGAACAAAACACACGTTGCATTTGCCCCATGTGGTTGTGATTAAGATAGCATTAGCATTGTTTTCATACATGTTCACCAACTCGACAGATAAATCCGACGTGGAAAATTCCTTCTAAAGAAATTACCTTCATGTTTTAGACAGGCAAATTGAAACAAACGCACTGGTGATGAATAAAACGGCAACTCTGACATACAAAATAATGTTGCATTTAAGTTTATGTTAATTGACTTGCATTTAAGTTTATGTTAATTGACTAACAGTTGTTTCACCTATTAGAAAGTGTTTCAAATACTCAATTTGGTCTTTAATTACAATACACTTGCAAATTATGCTTTTGACTTCTTACCTTGATCATCTCTCCGTCGATGTCAAGAACTATCTCTCGGAAGTCCACGCCGATCGTAGCCTCCGCGCTGTGTGGGAACTGACCCGCGCAGAGTCGGTGTGTGAGGCAGGTCTTGCCTACCGCAGAGTCCCCGATAACGAGCACTTTGAAGGTCCTGCAGCCGCTCAGCAGCGACGACACACTGCCCAAAGAGTTGGACAGATCCAAGGAGGACTCCATAGTTCTCGCGCTCGCTTTCACTTGAGTGGGACTTGTCCGCACCTTCCTTGCATAGTGTGAGCGCAAACTGCGGCGCAGCATCGCCGCCCTCAAGGACACAAAATGGAGTGCACTCCGCCGCACACATCCGAACACGTGAAAACAGGAAGCTTAAATCGCTACCAGCCTGCAGTTGAAGTACATATCCTTAAATAACAATTTAAAAAAAAAAACGCACTACAATGTTCCTTAAATCTACGATTGAACAGTAGCATCAATGTTTGTTTGATTGATTTTAAATGTTATTATTTTTCTCACTTTTTTGGTCCATTTGTCAGTTATTGTTAAATCAGATAAAAGCTAAGGATGAAACAAAATATTATTACTATTAGTAATATGTAAATTCGAAATGCCAGTCAACATTGAAGTTATGTCAAAAAACGTAAAGATTTAACTTCTATATCATTTAAAGAAAGCATATGGTGTAAATCAAGTTTATTGAGCATTTAACCATGTTAAAATACTATTTCCTACGCAAAGTGGTGTTTTCCTCTGTTCACCCAACTTGGAGCATTCCCCCTCATTCCTCCTCAAGCACCAGCCCCGCCTGTGTAAAAAAAAAAACGACCAGTCCTCACATTGTGACGTCACACCGCCACTAAACACCCAGTTTCTCAGAGCAGTTGTCCCTGCAACTTGAGTGGATGTATGACAGTTGACAGACTGAGGGTAAAAGTTTGAAAAAATTTAAACTTCATCTTGCACTTGAATTTGAAAAAAGAAGCGTCTTCCAAATAAAAACAATTGTTTGAAACGTATTTTCATGTTGGATATAATTTCTAATCCCGGCCTCACCCGAAGACCAAAAGAAATCGAAAAATGCTCTTTTCATTCTTTAATTTTTAGGCAGAGCTTTCCTGCTGGGCTGCCCTCTGCTGGCCCTTATGACCGCTCTACAGCGCACCCGTGCGTACAACAAAAAAAAAAAACCTCAGTGAGATTGTCCAATATCTTATAAAAACATAAAATGAACATCTGTGTGACGAATTTGTATACTTTTATTAACATGTAGAGCGTTGCTCCACCCACCCAAAAAACAACAACCTTTCAGCCCCACTGTGATGATGCAAAGGGCCATTTGCACGGAGGAAAGTTTGACATGTTCTGTTGTGTAACAACAGCTAATGTAAGACAATGCATACAGACAGAAACAGGACAGACAATATGGGCTGTTATAATGAACGTTTGTTTGTAATAATAAAAATGTCATTTGTACCCAAGTTGGCACATTTTATTAGAAGAGTATGTTCTTTGACGATGATGAGCACTTGATGAGCGTGACCCGAGAACTTGGATACCACCAGTAGGACTACATCAACCAATGCAATTAATTTAAAACCAAAAGGAAAAAAATCCCAACACTTTACTTTTGTGTGGTTTTAATACAAAAATCCAGAGATATCTTACATTGCCATCTCAGATTTAATCTTTCACATTAGAACCCAAATTAGAGAAGGGCAAGAAATAAGGGAACTGGTATTACCAAAACAGAAGTGAACCAATTTTGGGTGCTGAAATCTTTGCATTTTAATGTTCGACCCCAGAGAACAGGTTTGAATGACAAATTCTGACCACGTGAAGAGTCATTCGGATTTTAATGGAAGACCCTTCTGCATGAGTTATAGTGTAGGTGTAAAAAAAAAAAAAGTATGATGAAATCACTTCTGTGAAATCAATACTTGAATGATGGACAGGAGGCATCTATGATATTGCTTAGATCCATCACTTTCTCCTAAGTGTGAGCACGTCGAGTAGTAGTAGCAGTGTATTCAGAACCAGACAAAACAACCTTGCAGTTTTCATTCTATGCTACAAGCCGCTCTGTAGTAACAGACCATATATTAAAACGACAAGAGGAGCTAGTGCCTTCTTCCAGGCCGCGTTGTCACACTCTGCTGCACACTGGTGTGTAGAAGGACTGCCCACTGGTGCTCAAATGATTGTTACGGCAGATTCAAATTCACCTGTGCTTGATGGATGTCCTTATCATCGACTTCAAGTCCTCATTAACTCTGCTCAGCTTCCTGCTGACTCGGGTCAAACTCACTGAGCACACAATTGCTCCCAAGTGACAGCTGTGTCCCATTTTGTATTTATTAAATTAGCTTTGCTTGTAAAAGAACCAACCGATGGGCTTGTGGAAGCGGCAGAGTCAAACTCCAGTGGTTGTCATCTCAGAGAAACCAGTCAGGTCAGTTTCACTCCAACATTTGCCAATAACTGTTGTTTTTTTTCCCCTCCCAATTAATATTCAGTGTGGTTGGTTGCGCTATTAAAAAAGTAAAATGGCCATTTTGTTATCTTCCTCCCCTTTATCACAAATAAACAAAACCGCACACATGCTCAAGACTCATTCACATCCATGACATACACACACACAAGCACACACGCATACAGTCCTGATTTTCAGCAAATGGGAAAGAGCCAAGCCATGCCGGGTCAGACCCAATGTAAGCTGAGCCAAAGAACGAAATATCTATTTCGCTTCCCGTGTGTCTGGCTCTATAAAATTACTGCCAGGCGTACCACAAGGCTCTGTGCAAGGCCCTATTCCTTTTCTCATCCCCCTTTGTCTGGTCATGCTCACATCTCGTTAGCTAGCTCTTCTGTTTCTGTGGACACATCTCCATTAGCGATCTTGGTGTTCTCCTCGTATCCAGGCGGCATGAAAGCTAATGTATAGGGGTAAAGCTTGTGACACACTGCACGATATGAATCGGCACACTCCTTTGAGTCGCTCAGGGAGCCACTCCGAAGACTCTCCAGGACCTCTGTGCAGATCTGAATAAGAAACAAAGCGTCAATTGTTAATTGCAAAATCAGCACAGAACACTTAAGCCCTGCAATAACTTGTTGGGTCTTGGAGAAGCAAGTTTGCTATGCAATGACTTACTGTAATATACATATGGGGCAACTTTCTAATTTCAAAGAGAAATACAGTGGAGCCTCGGTTTTCGAACGTCCCGGTTCTCGAACAAATCGGTATTCGAACAAAAAATTTGAGATTTTTTTGCTTCGGATGTCGGACGAAATTTCGGTTGTCGAACCTCGCGAGATGAGCCGAGAGGACCCGCATGCCAACTGACTCCGTTCGTTAAGTCAAGTCAAGTCAAGTTTATTTGTATAGCCCTAAATCACAAACAGTCTCAAAGGGCTTCACATAGCCAAAATTGACAATTATTCTCAAAGCATCCCCTGATTATAAGCTCCCAAAAGGGCAAGGAAAAACTCAAAAAACCCCTACCAGGGGAAAATGAGAAACCTTGAGAAGGGACCACAGATGAAAGGATCCCCCTTTCAGGATCACCAGGTTATAATGGATGCAGAGAGTACACAAGTAATACATAATATGAAAATCGTTATTACATTCTCGTTACTCTGAGAATTGCATCAACTCTAATCATGCCTCCTAAGGAAGCAAGTGGGAGCAGTAAAGCCATCCTAAAACACAAAGACGCTCTTAAAGCAATGCGACAGTGAGCGCCCGGTGCGCGATCGGACAAAATTTAGCTCCCTGCGCACTGAGGTCCACTTAAACATAAGGACATAAAAACTATTTTCTAAATTTCAGCGACAATAATGCAACCAGCGCGGTGCAGTTGCGCGGTCGGCGACGTGCTACGGTTGCGCATTCGGCGGTGCGCTTCAGTTACGCGATCGGACAAAAATGCACAAATGAAAAAATGCTTAAAAAAAAGGCGTTTTTTTTTTTGTTGTTGCTTGGAACGGATTCAATTTGTTTCCATTATTTGTAATGGGAACACATGGTTTGGAATTCGACAGATTCACTTCTCAAACAGCCTTCTGGAACGGATTGTGGTCGAAAACCGAGGCTCCACTGTACTTGCCAGGGACTTGAGGCAAGGATTTTATGAAAAGGGGAGGGCGAATACAGGGCTGCAGCTATCTAATATCAGTAATTAGTAATAGTAGTGGCAACAATAGCCTGCTGAAAATTCTATTGAATAAGTGTGTATTTGGATAAACTATTTCACATTTAACTGGCCGGCTTGCATTGGCTGTGTTTACCTTGGGCCCTGAATGACTATCAATAGCTATGGCCCTGTGATGACCCAATGACATCAAGTGTGATTGGTGGTTTGCGCATTGATGAGGAAGCTAGCTTGTAGTCGTAAGAACTGGTAGGAATTGCACGACACATTGACCATCGACCATTCATATGTATGTTGTGGTATTATGCTTCAGTTTGGCACAAAGGCAGGCTCGTGTGCGGCACGAGCGGGGCTCTCTTTCCTGGTCGCTTACCGGGGCTGCTGTGCTTCCTAACCTCCGAATCCCATTTTGAGAGAACAGAGGCAAAACTAAACCCCTCCGTAGCAGCAGCCACACTGATTTTTTTAATGAATTTGATCAAAATAAATAATATTCAAAATTATCACAATGTGTCATGTGCATGGCGAGTTTATCTTTCAGAGTTTTGCGTAACATTTGGCAGTTCTTCAATTTGCCACGTGATTTGTGTCTCAACATGTTTGAAGTGCAAAATGTGAATTTTGACTTGCAAACTGCAAAGCAAAGCCCCTTATTTCGAGCCTTGCTTGATGAACAAACATACCTGGATAGATTTGTTTTTGAGTGACTCATCGAGTGCGGTGGCCAGTTCAACTGCTTTAGACAATGTCGACGAGTCCATGTACACCATCATCTTAGCAGCTGCAAGAAGAACAGGATGTTACTTTGTCAGCTCATTTTGTGCACGCGTGTACTGCTGTGAGATATGTCAACATACACAAAAGTATACCTTAATTTCCGGACTATAAGCCGCGACTTTTTTCCAAAATTTTGAACCCTGCGGCTTATAGTCAGGTGCGGCTTATATAAGATTTTTTTTTGTGATTTTTGTGATGATTTGATCACTTTTATACACTCGTAAAAAGGCTGTGGACCACTGTCGTGCGGTATCTTGAAGAAAAAAAAACAACAAAAATACTATTTTGAAACACTACTATGGCTGCTGCTTATTCTGGCTGTGTTGCTTGTGGCTATTATGAGCTTTAGTAGGAATGCACGCTAGGTGACCTGCGTCAAAGGGCTCTAAACCCTGTCTCTTACTGTGCTATGTGACTCAGAGATTACACAAAGCAGTGGCGCTGTTTGGACCATCTGCATTGTATTAAAACCCAATCAATCAGCATTTAAATTCAATTCTTCTGACATGTTGCTCACCAAAAACAAGTTGTAATGAATGTGAAATTTTAATGCATTTTATTCAGAACGTTACTTTGAACCCTGAGGCTTAAATGGCGGCGCGCCGTATTTATGGATTTTTACGGCTTTCTGTGTACTGTGTTTCTTTGTAAAAAAATCATGTGCACGTGCGGCTTATAGTCCGGTGCGGCTTATGTAAGAAAAAAACAAAAATATCCCTGAATTTTAGCTGGTGCGCCTTATAGTCCGGTGCGGCTTATAGTCCGGAAATTACGGTAATATAAAAATGTCTACTATACGAGATAACCCTATAACCATTTAAAATCATTAATTCCAAGAGTGGGGTGTTGCGTATGGTCTGTTATACTAATGTAATGTCTGAGGCATGATTAAGAGATTTCTGGACTAAACATTGGTTGATTGGTCATGTCTGCAGAGTGGGGCGAGGTATGACGTGGCTTTTGTTGTTCGCATGATTGTTCAAGTATTGTATGGAGTCTGTGCAGTGTGCATGTGCTCTGGTAGAGAATGCTTTGTGATTTGTTTTGTGTGACAAGAGGGGCTTTAGATGCCCAACACCTGGATGCTACGCTAACATTGTGTTAACAAGGTATGAAGGTTAATGAATGTAACTGCAGCAATTCTTGCTGTAGCAAACTCATACTTGTTTACGGTGCTGCTTGAGGCACACAGATGTAAGCAGCTTTGGACATTACACGACAGTACAATGTACACATCGACAGTGTACTACGAGACCTGAAAACCAGTTGTACTACCAGATTTATTTCAATGGCCCTTAGTGTTGGATATTTGTGTTTTAGTATACATTTCTGTCTCTTTTGTGTATGAAATATATAGTGAATTATTCATATATATATATATATATATATATATATATATATATATATATATATATATATATATATAATTATTCATTCATTATTAATATATATTGAATTATTCATTCATTCATCTTCCGAACTGCTTCTCCTCAGTACATGCAACATACCAGCCAATCGGTGTGGTACAGAGTTGGAGTGTTTGGAGAGGTAGGCCTGGTTGAAGCTCTTGGCATTGCTGTCGCCAAACAGCCGGGTGACTTCTTGCTTCAAGACTGTCCGAACCACGTCAGGCAGCTCTTTGCTCTCTGAAACTGAGCAGAAGGGAAGGAGGCAGAGTGTAAGATGTACAGTAATGTTCAGAATAATAGTAGTGCTCTGTGAATAATAAATAAAAAAAAATCTAGGATGGAAAGTACTTTTTATGTGTACAAGGAGAACAAGGTATACATATAGTCTGTTAGATTGAGCTATTAGAAAAAAGATCGGGGACACCAGAATCCCACCTGTTTGAGAAACTCACTGACTGAATGCCACACTACTATTATTGTGTACGCCCCCTTTTCTACTTCTCCCGACTAATAGCCCCCAATTTTACAGCCTTAGGAGTGTGCATAGCATGAATGCTTGGTCTTATTGGATTTGTGAGAATCTACTGAATCTACTGGGTACCTTGTTTCCCATGGAAAAATAAAATTATACTCAAAACCTGGATTAATCTTTCTAGTCACACAGTATTACTATTATTCTGAACACTACTGTGTGTGTGATTAGATGGAAATAAAACAAACAACCAGGTGAAAGAACATGTGTACATAAAGAGCAGAAAAATGCTCCAGATTCTTTTTTGCTTGACAGATAATGGATGGATGGATGATTTTACCTCCTTTAAAGAAGCGCACTAGACACTGGTGTAGCCATGGGTGGTCTGGGTCGATGGCTAACGCCCTTTTCACTGATTGGAGCATCAACAGGTACTTTTCTGAAGAGATAATGCCCATAAAGCATGTTTTAATAGCAAGTTTAATAATGGCAGAATACACAAGAGTAACTACAAAGTCCTTCTTGTTGCATTGAGGTGAAATAACAAACCTTTTCTGAAGTAAATTTCAAATGCCAGTAGGTGTGTGTCAATTTTATCTTTGACAAGGTTTTTGAGAGGTATCAGAAACTTGACTGCTTCTTCCAGTGGATTTTCTACCTGCATACATAATGTCAGCATTAAGGTCAATATCACTGTGACCTGTTAAGCCTTCTGAAACGTCTACTGTATCACTTTAAACAAACCTTGACCAATTTGTCCGGAATGAGCTCCTCTTTCGGGCCTCCAATTTCTTCATCGTCATCCTCCTTCTTCTTTTTTTGATTCTTCAACTGCTTCTCCTTTTCTGCATTCTTCTTTTCCTCCTCAAGCTGGGCCTTCTTCTGAGCTCTCCGTTGCTTGTTCCTGAGCTTCTTCAGCTCTTTGTCCGACAGGTTAGCTGTAGGAAATGAACAACATGTGTAAGAACGGTCGTAAAGTTTCGACAAATTGCAACACCCCAAGATTTATAACATCTTCGTGCAAAAGCAAAAATACTACCGTAATTTCCGGACTATAAGGCACGTTTTTTTTTCATAGTTTGGGTGGGGGGCGACTTATACTCAGGAGCGACATGGTTTTTTTTTTCCCCACAAATTTTTACTTGATCATTAAGACATCACTTACAAGTATAGTTGACCACTTCCCATGTTATTTTTAGTATAGTTGATCACTTCACATGCTTTTACATCTTTATCTTGAACATATTCAAAACATAAAAAATAGAGAAAACATCAAATAAAGCAATTAACACTTTAAAGCACCATATCCAAGTCCACTGCCTGCTGTATGTACACTTGCTCCATTTTTACTCCTCTTATATTTATTCTTTTTTGTTTATTTATAATTTATTCAACACTCTTATTTATTCATTGTTTGTGCCTTCTTGGTTTTTTTTGTGTTGCTTGTATGCATATGTGTACTATCTCACCGAGGGATAGTGGGAACGTAATTTCAATCTCTTTGTGTGCCTTGGTATATGAAATAAAATCGACAATAAAGCAGAGTTTGACTTTGATAAAACAACCAAATAAACAAAACAAAAAACTACATCTGAAAAAAAATGATATTTTCAGACGAAACTGGATGAGGGCGCTCTAAATTTCACCGTTGGCCGTGACTCATCAACTGGGTGGGCTTAAGAAAAATGGCACCAAAAAGAAACTCATATTTTGCAGGTTACAAACTTCAAGTTGTAAAATATGCAGCTGAAAACAGTAATCGAGCAGTAGAAAGAAAGTTTGGAGAACCGTGATGTACCAAGAGATTACTATTTCAAGTGACGTCAGTGGCGCGGCGCGAGGGTTGTTTACATAAAGGACAAACGTACCCACGTAAGGACTACCGTCATCATTAGCGGTGATCATTTCGAAGTGACAAAGAGGAGGACAAAGAGTTTGAAGGAATTAAGGATTTGGAGTGACATAGAAGGTTTGAAAAACTATTATGGCTTTTACGCACGCCCGGTCCTACTCTACTGAGTCGAGGGCCGGCGCTCGGCCGAGTGGCTGTCCGCGAACGGTGCATGGGGCTCGGACATGGCCATTACGCACGCCCAGTCCTATGCCATGGAGCTCTCGTGTCTGGAAGTCCACGCCGCCACACGCTTGTAAGTTTGTTTTGTTTAATAAAGAGCCGTTTACCGAACCCACGTCTATCCTTGTACTTTGTTAACGCTACAATATAGTTATATACTAGATCTGTGGAATAAAGACGAGGTGACGTCAGGGCGCACGCGCGGCGATGTTGGCAAAGGACGAGGAATTTGATCGATGGATTTAATGGATTTAAAGTGCACGGATGGTTTGATAATATTATTGTTTATATTATAGTTATTTGAAATATAGTTTACCTATAGTTATATGAGCCTGTGGAATATTTTGAAGTGCAAGCGCCCTCAGCTGCGCGCACCCATTGTTGACAAAGAACGATCGATGGATTTAATGAATTGGAGTGACACCGATGATTTTATAAACGTGTTATTCACGTAATTGTTTTCTTTAATAACTCTATATGTTACGTCAGGCCCATTCTCACCTCTTCGTAATGAATTGGAGTGACACCGATGGTTTTATAAACATGTTATTTATGTAATAGTTGTCCTAAATCACTCTATATGTTATGTCAGGCCCGTTCTCAGCTCCTCGTTTGTGTTTGTCACGTTAGCATACCTATCGTTTAGCCTGTTGCTATCGTATCGGACGATCGACGGATTTAATGAATTGGAGTGACACCGATGGTTTAATAAACATGTTATTCATGTAATAGTTGTCCTTAATCACTCTATATGTTACGTCAGGCCTGTTCTCAGCTCTTTGTTTGTGTTTGTCACGTTAGCCTACCTATCGTTTAGCCTGTTGCTGCTATCGTTTAGCCTGTTGTTGCTCATTCATGACTGTTTTTGGTGTGGGATTTTGTTGAATAAATTGCCCCCCAAAATGCGATTTATACTCCAGAGCGACTTATATATGTTTTTTTTTCACTTTTTGGGGCATTTTATGGCTGGTGCGACTTATACTCCGGAGCGACTTATAGTTCGGAAAATACGGTATATCATGTAGCCATTATCTGAGCTAATTCAATTTGTCGGGTATAAGCGAATTGTCTGTTCAGACTACGGTCAAATTGAAAAAGGATCACATATGAAAGTGGCCAGAGTCGGACTGGGTCGGTGGGGTGGGGATCAGTTAAACCGTTCAGACTGTCATAAAAAATCCGATACTGGTCGCATAAGGACAAAAGAATGCAATCTGGGCCAGATTTGCCTGCAGTATGAACCTAGCCTTTGTTACTGCAGTAATCTTTGTTTAAGGGTTCCTTGGTGTCACTTCCACACGACTTTTTTTTTCTACAGTAAGTTCAGCATTTTTTGTTTTCTCATGTTTTTATGTGTAATATTCTTATGAACCAGTGCGTCTTGCATGAACAAAAACTTGTGATTTCTTAAAACTTGTGGTGGGTTTGGCTCATCTGATAGGTACTGACGCATGACTGCACTGCGACCTACAGCGACAACCGCATAGTGAAGTTTGCTGACGACACGACTCTGGTGGGTCTCATCACAAAGGGCGACGAGACTCGGTACAGGTCGGAGGTTGACCTTCTGACCACATGGTGCAGGGACAACAACCTCCTGCTGAACGTTAATAAGACCAAGGAAATCATTGTTGACTTCCGGAAGGGTCACACAACACACCTGCCGCTGATCATCGATGGTGCTGTGGTGGAGAGGGTGAGCTGCACCAAGTTCCTGGGGGTGCACATCAGTGAGGACCTCTCCTGGTCCGCAAACACCTCGTCACTGGCAAAGAAAGCTCAGCGCCGCCTGTACTTCCTGCGGAAGCTCAGGCGTGCATGTGCTCCTCAGGCAGTCCTGTCTACATTCTACCGTGGCACTATTGAGAGCGTCATCACCAGTTGCATCGCTGTCTGGGGTGGTAACTGCACTGAACAGAACTTGAAGGCCCTGCAGCGCATAGTGAATACGGCTGGTAAGATTATTGGTGCTTCGCTCCCCTCCCTGAAGGACATTTACACCTCCCATCTCGCCCGCAAGGCAACCTCGATTGCCAGAGATGTGAGTCACCCGGCTTACTCTTTGTTTGACCTTCTGCCCTCTGGGAAGAGGTACAGGAGCCTGCGCTCCCGCACCACCAGACTTGCCAACAGCTTCTTTCCCCAGGCTGTTAGGGCCCTGAACTCGCTACCCCCTTCTGCGTAGCGTGTGGCACTGTTGCGCTATTTTCGGGAATGTCTGCTGTACGCGCACTTGCTCCTTTTTTTCTGCTCCTCTTATTTATTTATTTATTGTTGTGTTATTTATTCATTATTTATTCAGCACGCTTTTGTTATACTTGTTACTTGTTTGTCTGTTGTGAGCCATGTCTTGTCACCGTGGGATAGGGGGGAACGAAATTTCGGTTTCTTTGTGTGTCTTTGGCATGTGGAGAAATTGACAATAAAGCTGACTTTGACTTTGACGGATGGCATCTATATAAAATTTAACCTAAAAGCAGTTTTCATTACCAGTGTCGGCCTGCAACTCCTTGCTATCGTCAGTCAGAGGATTGTCATGAAGGCTCAGGTATATCTGAATGGCAGTAACGGCGGCCTTGTAGTAAAAGGGATGCATTCGAAGTACATCCTCAAGTTTCAGCAGGTCCACATATGAGCGCAACGTCATCTTCCTCATGCAGTAGGTGTGGAAATCAAACTGGTCGTCCGTGATCTCCACAAAATGCTGGAGGAGCGCAGGCAGACAGATTGATGTGATATGTAAATGAATACAATCTTTATAAAACACACAATTGTAAGGACTCATCCTGTTCAACAAAACCTACCCTTTCAATTTCATGGCACTTCTTGAGGGCCTCGCCATATTTGTTCATAGCCTTGTAGGCAAGTGCACACTCTGTCTGGAACCACATACACTGCATCTCATTCAGGTTCTCCACTGCTGATGCCCCCTCCTGGGCAAATACCAAACACAGACATTAATGACACATTCATTTATAATGTCCAAGCCACAAGAAACAAGACATGCAGACAATGTAGACGTTTATGGTATATTTACTGTATACTGACCATCTATACTTTGACACCACTTCAAAACAGATCTTAGTTTACAGTTGTGAAAGTGCTATACATCTAAATAAAAATGTATTGTATTGTACTAGTAAGCAAATAGTCCAGGAATTAGGCATAGACCACTGTGGATTTTTCTTTCATTAACAGAGGGGTACCGACAATTTTGTCCACGTGTATCTGTTTATAGACTCATCTGAAAGCTTCCTTCAGCATCTACTTGTGAATGCGTTCTCACCCGTGTGAACTTGGAGCACATCTCCTCCGCCTCTTTGATCATGCCAGCCTTCAGCATGTACTTGGCACACTTTGAGTTGATGAATCTGTCAGCAGTGTCCAAAGCCTGTGCTTCATCCATCCACTGTGCTGCCTCTCGAATGTTCCCAGCATGCTGCCAAAGAAGCTACATTCAACACCCGCAAATGCAGAAAGTAAATATGTGTTATAGCAAAGGTTACCTTGTAAATCTTGGCTTTGACAACAAAGAGTTCGATGAGGGTTGGAGTGCTATCAATGGCTGTGTTGATGTATTCCAGAGCCAATGTCTGTTGACCAACCATGTCATAGTGCTGAGCCAGGAAGTACTGCACCCAAAGCAATGTGGTTGGTGGCTCCTCTTTACCATCATCTGCGACAGGCCAAGAAACCAGTTAAATTCATAAAATTAAGCAGCAGACAGCAATAAAAAAATTTTTTTTTAAAAATGCCCATTGACCTTCGTCAATTTTATTATTGGAAGAGACACGCGACTCCAAAAGTACCACCTCTTGTACGAGGACTGTTTGCAGCCTGTTGGGGCTAGTAGGGCCTGAATTACTCATTCATTTGAAAATGACATCACATGCTAATGGCCAATCACAGCTCACCTGTTTTCTGGGTTTGGTCATGTGACATTCGCAAGCTGAGGCGTGATTGGTTGCTACCTGAGCCTTCAGCAAATTGGGACCTTTTTAGTTAACAGCATGTGGTAAAATGTGCTTTTAAAAGGATTAAATGTATATGAAAAATAACGTTATTAGGGATGGCCAAGTACAAGTATCGTTACCGGGTATGTGTGCCGATACCAGCTTTAATTCGTGGTATCGGTACCCGTGACGTCAGTTGATATCTATTGTGGCCGTTTTCTGATTAGGAACTAGCAACTGTGGATTATCATCCTGAAAGCTCAACAATTCCTATCATCACATCTCTATTTGAAATACGCTCATGTGTTTGCTCTTACCATTTTGGCTGAACAGTCGGGAGCTTTTTAATGAGGTCTCAAATCCGACCACTAATTCTTCTATAATTGACACCTGCAATAAAAAAGATGAACTGACTTGTGGTTTCCAATAAAAACAGATTAATAATTAGCTTTGTTATCTTTAGTGCAATTCCAGTTATTTACATTACCAGTCAAAAGTTAATATATTAAAAAAAGTACTGAACTTTCAGCTGCACGTGGTTAAAATGTGTCCAACTGACAATTTTCTACCCTTTTCCTAAAATACAGTCAATTGATAAATGTTAGTTTAACACATTTTAATCATGCACAATCGACATGCATGTCCTGAATTAAGCAAATTCAATGGAACCAAAGAACCTTCTTTTCTCCAAGTGTGTCAAAACTTTTGTCTGGTTAATGATTCACAAAACAAAAATCTGTTATTTAACTACTGATATCAGTCATTACTGAACCATTGAAGTTACCTTTTCTTTGTCGTTGTAAAGAGACCTCAAGGTGGTGAAAACAGGTGGACATCCTTTACTGAAGTTCATCCTCAGGTACCTGTCAAGACACTCTTTGAACTTCTCACCTACAGGATAAAGATGTGGTGTGATGAAGATTGTTAGGGGGGGATATAAAATGTACAAGTATCTAAATCTACTAGCCTGTTCTTATACATCTCATCATGTTAGAAGTGGAGTTACTATTAGTCTGTTAGGACAAGAGTGATTATTGGCCACACCAGTAAGAAAGTTGAGGGGGAGCCGGCGAGGAACGAGGCCTTTTGGAAACTTCTCCCAGGCATCTTCATAGACCTTAAATCTCTCCTCCACAGTGCCTAAAAAAATAGAAGATATGGAAATTTAAAAGGAAGTCAAGTCAAAACTTTTCTTTACAATAATATGTTCTATGTGCACCTATTTGTCTAAACACGACATTTGGATGAATATTGCGTTTGTGGAATATGAATTGGGTGGCAAAATTTAACCTAACCCCTTTTTATTGTTCTCAGGGTGTGGACATTTTGACACTTGCTGTCGACTGAAAATGATATGAAAGTGCCTAGAGGCTCATGTAACGACCAATAAGGGCTAGCCTGTTTGTTGGGTTTGGCAATGTGACGTTCGCAAGCTGAGCCCTTAAGTGCTTTGATGTCATTTTCAATCGACAACAAGTGGCAAAATGGCCACCCTTTGACATGAATAATGACTAGAGGCTTTTGCTGCCTAACTAATATTCCACAAACAGAATATTAATCACAAGACTGCATTTAGACTGATGGGGGCTGCATAGAAGAATCTATCATTACTTGACTTCCTCTTTAACACATTGACAATGCACCTTGAAATAGTTTCTATATTTACTTCATTGTTGGCGATTCTAACAGCAAAAACACCTTACTTGGTTTTAGAGCTTTCTCCAGGCCGTGATAATATAACCAATTCTCTGGGTTCCTCTCTTGCATGCGATGGTAGACATCTGTAGCCTCATCCAGACGCTCCAACTTTAATAGCAACTCCCCTAAAAGAGAAACACATATTCAACCGAGCCCGGAACTGTACTAATTCCAAATAAAGCATTTATAAAGTAAAAATCACAAACACCATACATAGCTAGTAATTACACAGCCAGTACTAATCAGTACAGATATTTAGCTCCATGTACTATAACAAAAATGTCGGCATTCCAATGTTGAAGCTTTAGATGGACAATTGTCTCTTGTCCAGTCATTGTGACGTTGAGAGACTTGACTCACCCCTTGTCTCTTCCACTGCCAATTTGTCACAAATCTGCTTTTCATAGTTTGACAAGTGCTCCAAGGCCTCCTTGTAAAGACCCGCTTCTCTCAGCACCTGGTTCTGGTAAAGCAGCAGCTCACTATACTCGTAGTCCACTTTGTCAGGAGACGTCTACAAATAAAACACATGATTTGATAGACAGAGGAAAGCAGAAAAAAATACTGCTGAGTAAGGTGAACAATTCATGGTGAGCATGTGGGGGTTGTAGGAGAAAACACAAAAGTCTCGGATTGACTTGCATATTTGGATTTTCAGCTTTTTTCAAATTTATAAAACAGAAAATTAAGATGTTTTTCATTCCTGAAACTCAATTATCAGATAAAGGAAGCCCAAACATACAGGAATCCCCATTGAGGGACGAGGATGCACTGTAACTCCGACAAAAAGATGAAATGTGAATAATCGTGGTACACAGCAAATGATTAACTTAGAGATTAAAGAACCTCTGCAATAACTGTACTAAAGGACCACACCAGGGCGGTGACATACTTTCGAGCTTGACAATGACCAGCAAATTAGTTTTAGGTTAGTAGGGATGGGCAAGTACTGATACCAGAAATCATATCGGCGCCAATACCAGCTTTATGATCAGGAACTCAACATAAGAAATTAGAAGAATAGAACATGAATTTCATGCAATTTTAAGCGTGATTGCTGTATTGGGATATGAAGGTAATTTTCATAAATTATCTATCATTGTTTTGGGCGGAAACTTTAGGTATCAATAAGTAGCTACTTGTGGAATTTGGCGCTTTGTATCGTGGTGACATAATTCAAACAAAAATGCGGTTTTGACTGCAAATGAATACCCTTAGCAGTACAGGAAATGTGCTCTTTGCCGCCTCCTTTATATTCTGTCTATCCACCGTGCTCAAAGGATGGTGTCACAGAATTTTATTAATTTTGTTATGACTATCTAGCAATACACTGCAGTGTTCATTTGAGGCACCCACCATTTTATGGAAGTTACTGTAACAGTACGCTTCAGATTATATTCATTTATTTGTTGTGGCAATTAAAGCATTCAAGTTTTTATGTCCCTTCATTTTCCCGCTGTTGAGAATTAACTTGAACAAAAATTACTTTGCCAATAAATGGCATGACCAGAAGTGTGTATTGAACCTGGTGCACGAAGCTGTGACTGTGACTCAATTGTGCTATGGATGCAAAGGACATGCTGACACAACCACTAAGCTCTACACAGTGAGAGTATTTAGAAAAGGATGCCAAACCTGTTGTGTTTTCCTGAACTCCTCAATGATCTTTGCTGCCATCTCATAGTCTTCCAGGAGATGATAGGCAATGGCATAACCAATCCAGGAAGCTCGCTGAGCGGGGCGCAGCTGCAACAGCTGGTACCGTGTCTCCTACAGGAACAATGAAGTACACAGGATTTACTAACTTCCCAGCAGAACTAGCAGTGTGATGTTTTGTTACTTGAAGAAACTCAAGTAAATACAAAACTTACACTGTGGGAATTTCTGAAGCTACTGAAGCTTTTGCCCAAATACTTACCCGATAACCTTCCAGATCTCTCATCTGAATCTGCAGCAACGACAGATCTCGAAGGATCTGGAGGTTGTCTTTGTCCCACTTAAGCGCGTTTCGGTAACACTTGATGGCCTCATCGTATTTTTTATCAGAGCGCTGTAATAAACCGTATACATGCCAGCCTGATAGGTACACAGAGTTAAGGAGTGTAGAAATAAATATCACAACAAACAAGTTTGCCCACCCCATGATTTGGCAGCTGGGCTGGCTTGAAGACCTATGTTTAAGCAACAGCCAAGGTCCTTGAGAAAAAGGGAAAGAATTTAATAACATTGGAAATATAATCTTGCAAACCCGAATCTTGTAAACACACTCATTTCAAAACGGACAGTGTTTAGAATGATTTGTTAATTCATTGTTCATTGATTTAAAAAAATGATTTCAATAATTGCAAACAAATATATTCTATTGCAACGTACATTTTTAAAATATAATCTTAGTTCAAGTGATCGCTAATTTCATTACATGGGTCGCGCCTTGCCCTACAGGACGCTGACATGTTTTTTTTCCCCCCGTTGGAGTTTTCAACATTTTCCATAAACTCTCTACACACCTCTACATAGAGGGGATAAAGTTGAAATTTTAACCCTGTTGCTGACCCAAATCATCTTGCTGTGAAGCCCACTGCCACAGGAGCCTCATTTGACACACTTAATGATTCAGTGAACATGAAACCATCAACCTTTGAAGAAATTAATTACATTTGAAAAGTATTTAAGGATACAGACGTGACTCTTGAGATCATTGCGCAGGCCTCTTCTCACCAGGTCATAAGCATCTTCCTTCTTGCCCAGGCAGTTAAGGGTCAAGCCTTTCATAGCTAGGGTTTCTGCAAAGGAAAATAGGATGCTTGCTGAACAAGAGCTTCCAGCCTTTAAAGAGGACAATTTCTATGTATGCCTCCATGTATACACACATGCAGTTTGGCTACAAACCTCCATGCTCTGCAAACTTGGGGTTGGACAGGATTTGTTTGCAAAACTTGAGTCCATTTCTGTACTGCTTATGCTCATAACATCGCTGTGAAAAAGGCAAGGAAAAAGACATCACATGAGCTCAAAATTCTTTTCAGACCTTGCAAAAACAGGACGGATGGCTTGAAGACCTATGTTTAAACAACAGCCAAGGTCCTTGAAAAAAGGGGAAAGAATTTAATAACATTGGAAATATAATCTTGCAAACCCGAATCTTGTAAACACACTCATTTCAAAACGGACAGTGTTTAGAATGATTTGTTAATTCAATGTTCATTGATTTAAAAAAAGCTTGCTGAAACACATTTTTGTACAAACACTGAGACAGATGCTTAGTAGATATGCCCCAACACAACACATGACTGTTGTGTCTATAGAGGACCAAAACCGCAAAAATAAAAGTGAAAATAAACACAAATATTAATATTGTTTATACCAATAAAAATACATTTCTACTTTTATAACAAAAGAAAACTTCAATGTGTATTTTGTATTTATTTTCACATTTATTTTGATGTTTTTAATTTTTTTAAAAATTATATATTTTACTTTTATTTTGTATCATATATCATTTTGTGTTTTCATTTCCATATATTTTTAAATATTTTTATCATTTTCTATATTCATTATTATTTGCACTTTTTTTCTTTTTTGTGATTTCGGTAGTCTTGGTCCTGCAATTTAGATGGAAATATTATTCAAATAAGAGAGGGGCCCTATGTGTGTCGTGGGTTGACGTATTCATCTATTGGTTGATCAATAAGTGCAACAATTACCATCACCTACCCAATAGGCGAATAGTTAACCACAAGAAACACTCAGGGACGCCCCTTGATTTGAATAACATTTCCTTCAGCATTTCATTCATTCATCTGCCGAAACACATCCTCAGGCGCGTAGCGGGTGTGCTGGAGCCTATCCCAGCAGTCTTTGGGCGCGCTTGGTGGGGCACATCTTGAACTGGTCACCAGCCAATCATCGGGCACACATAGACAAAGATTCACACCCACACTCCGGACAATTTGGAGTGGTCAATCTGCCAATGTTTTTGGAATGTGGCTCATTTCTTTTTAAGAAAATGAGTTGCGCCAACTTTTGCAAATCTTGTATAAATGAAGTAAGTAGTTGTATGTTGATCGTAAATGTTCTGTGGAGCGTTTATCTTTTGTTCGAAGTCTGTTTATCTTTTTTGCTCTGGAGTATGTTTATATATTGTGCACTTACTCGGCCATAAGAAAACATACACACTGTATTGGTACGACTCTTGTTCAGTTATGAATTGCTGCAAACCTAATGGCCTACCTACCACTGACCTCTCGGGAAAGCTATAGTGACAGTTCAGTGTATTTCAACACAGAGCGCAGTAGGCGGATTACGAAAAGGCCTACTTTTACTGTTTTGGAGGTGTTTTCTTTACACAAGTATCAAGTTGTTACTTCTACCCAAGTACAGAGCGCGAGTACTTTTCTCACTTCTGTTAATAGGAAGAAATACCTACGATAATTACAATTAAAAATTTATCATTCAGAAATACAAAACTCCCCAGTGAACGTAAACCCAAAATGTACTTGCATTAAAAGAAAATCACCAATATTTAAAGTGCAGTTCGTGTTAAAGAGTTTTTTCTTTTCACTCAGGAATCCGTTATGGCCAAATAATTGCAAACAGTTTGCTTGAAAACAATGCCAAAATTGGCTGGGTATGCTACCTGATGATAGTGAACCGAAATGTGGGATGACGTCAAATTGGAACGTGCCGAGTCGCGACTGTTCAAACCTAAGCAGCACGCAGTCTAGCTCTCAAACCACATTAGGAAACCCTAGAACCACTTGCCAATGTGCACATGCCACTAAGATCGACTACACGATGTACAAGGACATATTTGTTACGACTTGACAGAGCAAAGTCGTGTACATTCCGCAAACGACAACACAGCTCGAAGCATGGAGCGAAGCGAGGGCATGGGTGTTAGCTTGCTAGCTGCCAAAGTACAGCAGGCAGGCCTGAAGGTGCTACGGAATTGCTGACACTATCATGCCGGAGATAACTCAACTCACCCTAAACTGAACCCTTGGGTCTCACACTTGAACCGATAGCTACACTAGCGTGGAAACCTACAAGCCACAAGGGCAAAGCCTTGCAAACAGATTAGAAGCGACAAATAGCCATATTGTTGAATTAAGTTACCTAGCCTATAAGCTAACACTAGGCTGCTAGCGAATGTCACTTTCTGTAGTGGTTAATATGTCTACAAGTTAGCTAGTCACGCCGCTTCTAAAACAAACCAAGAAAACACATTAAACGTTGCCAATGAGCATCCAACGAACAAGTCATATAAAATAACAAAAAAGACCAAGTCCCCTTGCACTCGTACCACGAGACACTCTTAGCTCTTTTTTTTTTTTTTAGCTCGTTAGCCATTATTGGACCAAGGATCCTTTCCAAACTAGTGATGCTTATCACACAACAGCACTTAGATGTTGCTTGTACTTCATCCATGCATTTGCGTAATTTAGCCGAAATGACCACTAATCGGTGGCCACCATCACAACAAAGCAACGGCCAACCATTTTGGTTCCGTACAAGTGACAGCGACGTTCACGGCCGGAGGAGCTAAGCCATTCAATGAGTCCATTTTGCTAGCTCATGTGCTAACAGCCCGAGTGCCACCGGTGGCTATGCTCTGTAAACTCGCCAGTACTCCCGCTCACCATTATGCCACTTCCAAGAGAGCAACTCACCAAAATCCTCTTAAAGAGAGCGTTCTCTTTTGGTGGTAAAGTAACTGTCGGCATTGTAGCAGCAAATGAGATCAGTTCCCTCTCGACCTCAGCACATGTAACGTTAGCTAATGCTAGCGCGAACAGGCAAGACGAGTCGAGCCGAGTGACGGACGGGCCGGGCTTGCTTGCCCGTGGGGCGCCCCAGTTCGATTGCTCGGCTTTCTGCCTTTGTCTGTTTCCCCTGACACACTGACGGAACCCTGACAGCTTCAAAATGGCGGCGACTGCTGTGGGTACTTCGACCACCTCGGCAAGGGGCATGGGCTATTTTCTGAGACACATTTTAAACGCGAATCTTTTTTTGTCTGGTGCTGAAGGTACAGCTAAAATGAACATGGACATGTTTTCTTAATGTTTGCCTTTTTTTTTTAATTCCGATACAACATCAATCAATGGGAAAATCCAAGAGACTTTTTTTTGGGAAGCTTGACTTTTTTTCATTAAAGAATTTATTTATTAGAAATTGTGTTAATGATCTCGTTGGTAAAAATGTTCAAACATATACTGATTAACGACAAAATCAGAATAAAATACAACAACGGATAGTGGTCTCTTTTCTTCTTAAATATACTGTATATAGATGCATTGTATTGCATTGTATATATAAGAGCAAGAGTATAAGAAGATTCCAATTAAATAATCTTTTATGTTCAAACCGATAAACCTTTCTACAGTACAGGTTTAAACTGTAATTGCACAGTTTCACCCTGCAACCTCGAGATGGCGTCATCTCGACAAAAAAGATGAAATCACGTTGCCGCACACAGAGGTTGATGCTGATCATGTACCAGTAAGTCAACATTGCACCACCAATAGACTGTATGAAGTGATCCAACCATTCAAATATTTATACATTATGTAAATTCATTTATAAATCAGGTTAAAAGAGGCAATTGGAGCGCTTAGGCTCTGTGACATTAAGATACATGTTTATTAAGTAATGAAACAAAAAGATAAAGTCATCCAGTTGTAATGAGACAACTTTAAACAGGTGAGTCTAAGAGGAAGATTAAGGAAAGAGAGAGAGACATAAGTGTTGTTTTATTCATGGTAGGCGACATCTTGGGCCTTGCTTTTCTGTTATCTGGTGGCCTCCTACTCCTACAGCACAACAATGGCTCCTGCTACCACATTCATCACCTTGACACACCACACACGCACACACTCCCACGCACACACACACACACACACACACACACACACACACACACACACACACACACACGCGCGCACACAAACACACACCATCCCCCAGCAACCGCATGTGCCGTTCCTCTTTGGTCCACCTACAGTACATTTCCTCACCTTATTAGCCTGCGAGAGAGGGAGGGAGAAAGAGAATGATCTCCTAACTCATCACCCCCTCTTGGCGACACATCATTTGTCGTTCTGTAAATAACTCATAACAGTGCTTCTGGAGCGAGGGCTGATGTCCTGTGTGCAGAAGCATTTGGCTACAGGAAAATAGTGGCTGCCATTAGTTTGGTTTCACCACTGAGGGTCCACTGAGATGCCAGCTGCAATTCTCTGCAGAATGAGATCTTTTGCCTCCAGCGTTTGCTTAAAATATACATACATATATTTAATAATAAATATAAATTTTATATACATCTGAAAAGTGCAGCATGCATTTGTATTCAGCCTCTCTAATACCCCCAATTACAATTCAGTGCAATTAATTGCTTTCAAAGTTCACTTAATTAGTAAATAGAATTCACAATATACTTGTTCTGAAAAGGCCTCAGTGGTTTGTCAGGGAATACCAGTGTACAAGCATTATTAAGAGTAAGACCAGGGAACTCACCAGACAGGTCAGGGATAAAGGAGTGGAGAAGTTTAAAACATGGTTAGAGAATGCAATAAAAACAAGAAAAAAAAATAAAGTTCTGAAAACCTGAAACAGCACTGTTCAATCCATTGTTCAACTGCAAACGAGCACATGACCATTTAATCATATGTCTGCTTTAATTGGCTGATTTTGTCGTTTTTGATTAAAATCAGGTGATTTTTTTCACAATTTTCTTATTGTTATTAGCTTTTATTTTTTTTACACATTATAACACAAGACAAAGATAATGGCATTCAAACAATCCCAAATTGTTGAGTTTTGTAAAAAAGTTTTGCTCTATGATAAATTACACAAACTGGGATAAAGAACAAAATAGTAGAGGAAGTCAAATGTTCCACCTGTTATTCTGTTATTCATATCTTTATTTTTTAAAACAGTGGTCCCCAACCTTTTTTGCGCCACGGACCGGTTACGTGTCAGAAATATTTTCGCGGACCGGCCTTAATATAAATAAATAATACAATTTATATAAATTAATAATGCCATTTATATAAATAAATAATACATTTATAATAAATATATAAATATGATGAAATAAAATGATATGATTGGCATAAAAACAAGTATAGACGACATAAAAATAAAACTCACAATTACGTTGAATTAGTGGGAGTGCTGGATTTTGTCCACAATTTAGGGAGCGCGTTATCTGCGCCTCACGGCAAAAGCCATTGCCAATCACCTGTTATCCAATTTACTCACTGCGTGCTCGTTTGATTTCTTCAGATTTAGGAAAATGCTAAGACACTGAAGCACAAATTAGACTTACACAGGTTGGTTGAGTTCAATCACAATTCTTGTTCAGACAGCTCTGTTTTCAGGAAAGTACAATACAGCGCTGGGCCCTTCAAGAGCGGAAAGTCTCCATTCAGAAAAGGCAATGTTCAAGGTTTTTTGATCAGCTTATATTAAGTTGCGCATTGTGGGCCGAGATTGATGGGTGATGAGTCTTTGGGGTGGGGCAAGTTCGCCATGGGAGTGGGTGCTGGTTATGGGCGATTCGGTGTGTGTGGGGGCTGTTGTCTTCCATCCCGTCTTTCGGCCTTGGCGATCATCTTTGACCGAGTCCTTGGCTGGCTCCCTCTGGCACCTGCTGGTTTTATCTCCACGTGACCTTCCTGTGAACATTCTTCTCCAATCTTGGACATACACTGTCGTACCTCATTCTTTCAATTTTGTCATTTTGTACGAAATTATGTTAGCTTTTGGCTGTGACATCATTAATCTATTGCTGTTCTTTTGATACTTCATGTCTTTGCTTATTCTTAGTTTGATCATGCTTCCAACCGTATCTTTTCTTTGTTAGGCAAAATATTTCCCTCTGTGCAGAGAGCGTTCAGTGGTAATCAAAAACTGGCGTCTAGCATTAGTCAAAACATAAGATACAATCAAGTACTGAACGGTCAAGACGACTCTGGCCGTGTCCATGATTTAAAGAAAAAACATCAGGCATGCATTACACAGTTCCTTAAGGGTCATTAAGCTATTTAGGCAATATATCAAAAGTCATTTGTTATTTCAAAGTGCTCAGAAATATATATCAGATCATAAAGTTATAAAAACCTCTCTCGTCACCACTTATCAAAAATGTCTAGTTATGTCTTCTTTATTGATTTGGTGTGTAGGTATAATTAAATGCTTAAAATGTTTCTTTTATTTATTTAATATGTGAATATACTTGTCTGCTTATGTACTTTATTCAATGAGGTTTGAGCATATCTGTTTTTGTAGCGAGGCAGGACTTTTTGTATTTTAACCTCATTCCTTCAGGAGCACTGAGCTTGTTTCTCGGAAACGAGCCCGTCCAGTCTAGGCGTAATCGTAGACAATGACACCCGAAGTGGTTAAGGTTTGTCTGTTAATGCAGGATGCTTGGTCTCCATGTGCCGGAGCACAATGAAGGCTTCATTGCCTCGTTAGCTAGCCTGTCGCCACATATGCCAAGTGCGCTTGGCGCTTCAGTCACCTGTGGCGATATATCCATATTTTAAGTACGACTCCAGAAATGTTCGTTTAAATGCAGCTTTCCTTTTCTTAGAAGTCGTAGCCTCTTCTTCTTCCGTCTTCCCATTCGGCTTTTTCTTGCTCATATTTGCTCGCTTCGCGGGCTCGACTGAGGTGACATGTCACGTGACCGAGATGAGCGTCTTGACCTGAACCGACGGATGTAATTGGGAAAGAATCGCCAATTTTTTATATATTTTTCCAAAATAAATTCTTACTCATTTTTGCTAGCTTTGCGGGCTCGACTGGGGAAACATGTCATGTGACCGGGACAAGCGTCTTGACCTGAATTAATTGAGCGTCGATAATTACCGTATTTGCCGGTGTATTGGTCGACCTTTTTCGATCCAAAATCGACCGAAAAAAATCAACCTCGACTTATACACCGAGTCATAAAATTTAACTTCGTATTCATCGCTTCAAATGTGATGGTAACCAAGGCCGTTTCTCATGCATCTCATTGTGCGTTGCACTTAGAAAATTTGAACCGGGCGGCGTGCGCGAGTGCGCGGCCTGCTGGAAGTCGAATGAGGCGCCGCGATCTCCTCCGCGGTGCTTATAAAGTGCCGATCCGCTCGGCTTGGAGCTATTTCCGGCCTCCCGTTGGTGCCGGGCGGCGTGCGCGAGCTCGCCGGCCGCTGGAAGTTGAATGAGGCGCCGCGATCTCCTCCGCGGTGCTTATAAACAGCCGATCCGCTCGGCGGGGGCTATTTTCGGCCACTTGGCGCGTGCGCACGGCCTCCCGGATGTGCCGGGCGGGTGCGCGAGCTCGCCGGCCGCTGGAAGTCGAATGAGGCGCCGCGATCTCCTCCGCGGTGCTTATAAACAGCCGATCCGCTCGGCGGGGGCTATTTTCGGCCACTTGGCGCGTGCGCACGGCCTCCCGGATGTGCCGGGCGGGTGCGCGAGCTCGCCGGCCGCTGGAAGTCGAATGAGGCGCCGCGATCTCCTCCGCGGTGCTTATAAACAGCCGATCCGCTCGGCGGGGGCTATTTTCGGCCACTTGGCGCGTGCGCACGGCCTCCCGGATGTGCCGGGCGGGTGCGTGAGCTCGCCGGGCGCTGGAAGTCGAATGAGGCGCCGCGATCTCCTCCGCGGTGCTTATAAAGTGCCGATCCGCTCGGCTTGGAGCTATTTCCGGCCTCCCGTTGGTGCCGGGCGGCGTGCGCGAGCTCGCCCTGGCCGCGATCTCCTCCGCGGTGCTTATAAACAGCCGCATGCGCACGGCCTCCCGGAATTTGAACACATTTCGTCAATAAATTTCGCATATTGAATTTTGAAGTTTAATATAATGCAACAATTGAGCTCGACTTATACAAAGGATATATCATAATATCGTAAATTTCCGTCGAATTTTAGGGGGTCGACTTATACACCGAGTCGACCTGTACACCGGCAAATACGGTATTTTATTTTTTTCTGTGCGGCTTGGTGTCCCGGTACCAAGTGACCCACGGACCGGTCCCAGTCCGCGGACGGGGGTTGGGGACCCCTCACCTAAGATGCTGATTGAGACATGTTAATTTTGGGTTGTTGCTAGTGTTAAAAAAAAAAAGAAAAAAGATAATTGATTGTTGTTCATGTCTTGATGTAAAGTTTGCACTGATTATTATCTGCTGCAGGGATATTTGCACTTAAGAAAAGTTGTTTGATAATGCAAAAGGTGATGTTACACATGCTCGGTAGCTCCGTTACTGGTGGTGGTTAGCAATTAAAGACGACAGTTAATACCCCTTACCGCTTCGTCTGCATTTTTGACGAATAAGACAGACAACACAGGTGTCAGCTCCAATTTTGGAATATTTTCGAAGTTTCAGCGACGGCGCAGTCACAATAATGCGTCCGGCACGCTGCAGTTGCGCGGTTGGACGGAAATGCCGAAAAATAAGCCTCTCCAGCCTGGATGTCAGCTCCAATTTTGGAATCTTTGCTATTTGGGTCAGCGACGGCGCTGTTACAACAATGCGTCCGGCGCGTTGCGGTTGCACGATCGGACCAAAATGACGAGAGAAAAAAACTTCCTGCGCACGGAAGTTCAAAAAGTGACAATAAAAAAGAAAGTTTTTGACAGCTTTTTATGTGGTAGCACGAATTTTTCATTGCGACCTGCATTTTGCTGTATCAAAGTAAATGTCATGAAAAGGGGGAAAACCCTACATGGAAGCGCAATGTATTGTGTTGGGTTCTTTTACAAATAATGACTGCTGCTTTGAGTTCACAGGGAGCCAGCCTCTTTATTCATTGTATATTGTCTGGCCTCTAGCTGTGAAAGACATACAATGGTATGGATGACACCAATCAGTATAGGTTTGAAACTCGGGTTATAATTTCAATGCCGAAGTTAAAACTCGGCTGACAGTTTCCGAATGCCATAAGTGATGGGTGTTGTAAAAATTTGCTTTAACGATTGACGAGGAAAAAAAAAAAAAAAACCTCACTGCACCTGGTATTCCCAGGCGGTCTCCCATCCAAGTACTAACCAGGCCTGAGCCTGCTAAGCTTCCAAGATCAGGCGTCCTCAGGGTCGCATGGCCGTGAGCGGTGGTTGAATCCCAAATTTTGCATTTTATTGATAAAATCGCGCCTGTAGAGCTTTTTTCTGAGTTTTGGCGTTTCATGGAAACTTAGCTATCGTGACAAATTGTTGAGGGAGTGGCTGATGGGTTTAGGGGTATACATGCTTCTCTTGTGTGCTGACACCGTAAGTTCGAGTCTCACGTGTGTGTTCAACATTTGCACTAACTTTTACAATTTTGTCCGATTCAACTCGTTTCAACTTTAGAATTCCAAAGTGAACCTTTTAAACCTGTAGTTTTCGTTTCGTTCCAAATGACCAAAAATGGCGCATTTTTTATTTTTTTTTAATTCCCATTCATTCTCTTTGGGGCATTTAACATTTGCTCTAATTTCTACGTTTTTCAACCGATTCAACCCATTTCAACTTTCAACTGTTCATCATTTGACTACCTATTCCACAACTTCCCACTTACCAGAAATTCCATCCATCCATCCATCCATCCATCCATCCATCCATCCATCCATCCATCCATCCATCCATCCATCCATCCATCCATCCATCCATCCATCCATCCATCCATCCATCCATCCATCCATCCATCCATCCATCCATCCATCCATTTTCTGAACCGCTTAGTCCCCACGGGGGTCGCGGGCGTACTGGAGCCTATCCCAGCCGTCATCGGGCAGTAGGCGGGGGACACCCTGAACCGGTTGCCAGCCAATCGCAGGGCACACAGAGACAGACAACCATTCACACTCACACTCACACCTAGGGACAATTCGGAGTCTTCAATCGGCCTACCAAGCATGTTTTTGGAATGTGGGAGGAAACCGGAGCGCCCGGAGAAAATTCCAAATTTTAAATTTTGAAATTTACGCCAAATTCTCCAAAATCTCACTTTACACTTCTCATTTCTACATTTCTCAAGTAACTCAACTCGTTCCAGCATCAATCTGCAGTATTCCCCACAAATTTATTCAGCTTCTTTGCCTTCACACGCAATTTCTCTTGAAATTGCATTTTGTAGTTTTTTTTGTTGTTGTTTACATTTCAGCTGACCTCATTGGGTTCGTGTGCGGGATTGAAGAATTTAAACCGTTCATCTGTTTATTTATTTGTTTATTGATTGATTGATTGATTGATTATTGTTTTCATAGCAGTAATGAACCTCTTGGTTGTCTGTAAGCATGTTTCTGGGTGTGGGAATGCAATGAACAATTTTGCCAGCAGCCGCCCCCAACTCCCATCACCCAGCTGTCCTTCAGAATCCCCCCTCATCTCGTTTTTCTCTGTCCAAGATGGTGTCGCTATTGAGCATGAGTAATGTTGTTGTCACCGCTGCAAGTCTCCATTTATCAACGTCAGATGGGAGAACAGGGCATCTATGGCGGATATGCGGGTGTGTACAGGAGAAAGAAGAAGCTTTACTGTGAAGAGAAGAGAGATTCAGCAGTGACTGGAGGAGGGAAGGTAGATAAAGGTGATCGCAGTGAGGAGCAAGGCAGCTGACAGAGAGCAAAGGAAGGTGTTAGGAAAAGATGGATCCCAGCAGCAAGCTTCTGCGCTTTTGTGTGGTCCGTGAAATAACAGTCATAGGTTCATCTGTGCTATTATTGACAGAATAATCAAAGTGGAAGTCAACCCCCAAATTTTCTTTGGAGATATACGGTCAATTGCCAACATACGACGTCATCATGGTTATCCCACTGGACAGCTGCACGTCGAGATGACGTCAGCTAGCGTCCCAAGAAGGTGATGATTTCCTGACAATTAAAACAAGAAAACATAAGAAAACATGAGCGTGGAGTGCGTATAAATGATCTTGCAAAACAATATGGCCCTAAAAACTGTTGGTGAGAGCGCTGAAGTGGCCGACGGCAATCAAACAAAATCCTGGACAACTTTGAAATCCCCCCCGGACATTTTTTAGGTAGCAAAAGTAGGAGATGACCGGGGAAAAGAGGACGTCTGGTCACCGGAGATGAAGGTTCAATTAAGAACTTGTTATTAATTGTTTGCCTGGGTAAATAAAAGTTAGATAAAAATATAATAAAATTCTCGCAAAAGAAAACCTGATTTTGACGTCTTTGAGAAGAGGAGGAAAATGGTTGAACAACAAAACAACACACGAGTTATTCTTGACGATTCGTTTTTGCGTTGGTGTGCACTGAAGGAGAAGAAGGGAAGTGATGCACTGTTAGCCAAATTTCTTGTGGACAGGTATGTTTGTCTGTATATTTTGTGAAAATAACTCATTTTACGGCCTTCTTGAATCATGTCAGCTATATTCCGAGATGCACACGCAGCGGCCACTCTCTGTCCCGTTCGGTGTTTTGTGAGTGTTTACTGAGTGTTTGTCTGGTAGTTTTGTGTGTATTCGTCTCGTGTGATACGTCGTGCTACTAGTGCGGCGGGCATGTTCTGCTCAACATCGGCGGAAGTGGGGTTTTATGGCGTTCTGGACTTTGGTGCGGAGAGATTAAGGGCGCTCAGACTGCTTCGTCATGGAGCGACGCCGGACTGGCCTGCTCTTCCTCCCCCGGTTGGACTGTGTCGTGAGCTCGGACTGCTCCGTCCTGGAGCATTGTTGGGATGCGTCGGCAGCAGGTCTGCGAGGCAGCGGAAGAGGGGCCAGCGCGGAGACGTCGGGCCAGGTTTGCGGCCAACCCAGCTCGCCCAGCCGTGCCTTCCATTCTCCTGGCGTACGTTCGTTCGCGGGACGACAAGATGGGTTGCGTTCGCCTGATAGGATCCACGAACCGGACAGTGCGTGCCTGCTGTGTGCTCGTGTTCACAGTGGCCTGGTTGACTGTCATCTTACCGGACTCTGCTGTGCATCGGGAGCGGCTAGCGTGCTATCACGCTTATTGTTCATTGATGTTGACTTCTTGTGTTATTTTTCCTGTGTTGTTTACTTGTATGTGCGTTGTGAACTCTGTCTTGTCACCCTGGGATAGTGAGAAACGTAATTTCGATCTCTTTGTGTGTCTTGACATGCGGAGGAATTGACAATAAAGGAGACTTTGACTTTGATATTGAGACACAATGGGTAAGTAATGGGTTAGTAGGGTTGTTTAATGGCTGTAGTTGTACATATAGTCCCATAAGTTCGAGTCAGCTGCTGACTGTATACACAACTTCAAATATGGCGCTTGCGGATGTCAGTGTGGAGGCGTTTCCTAAAACCAACAGGTAAGAGTGGAGAGAAGGAACATGCGCATGCGCAGTATTCAAAAAAGGACAAATCGGAAAGCTGTCGGAAAGATCGTCTGAAGTACCTTTAAGAACTTACTTTGAGACAATAAAACAAATGATAGAGAACAAAACATCTGAATGATTTTATTGACGTTTGGGGGAATGTGGGTGAAAAAGTTGATGAGCTGAGGTGACAAAAGTTGAACTTTTTGGAAGGAGTGTCTCTTGTTAGATCTGGAAGTGTAGCACAGCATTTCGGAAAAGGACATCTACACTCAAACATGGTTGTGGTAGTACAGTCATGAACGAATCATTGCAAAAGACAGAGATGTGCAATTCCAGTCCAGAAAGTAAAAAGCCTGCCACTGTTTGTCTTTAGCCACATGTGTTTCTACTCAAATGGCAGGTAAATAAATTCATTCATAGTTGAGTAGAAGCACCTGAGGCTAAAGCCAAATTGTGGCAGGCTTACGTTCGTTTGATGCTCTTAAACGGTAAAGTGAGAGCGTGTAGAATTTTGTGCCAAATAGTGGTGAACTAATAGAATGCAACAAAGTTCAAGGGCATGCAGAATGTGCAAAACCACAAACAGACCACACTTTGCAAGACTACCACGATGTCCTCAGCAGAGGTACAAGCAAAATCTCATCACAAACAACTTCTAGTATTTCTGCAAGTGCATTTGATACACATGCTGTCGTCACACATGGCGGCAAGACATATCAGCAAGGTCAGCATTCTGTATGGTGAGGCGTGAACCATGTAATGTAATAGACAAACCTATTGTAATTTCTGTGATCTTATTATTATTTTCTTGTCTATTGTAATTTGTCATGTTTTTGACAAATGTAGCCAGGTATATATATTTTTAAAGGGCTCACGTGTCCGTCTTTCAACTGTATGTAACTTCATAAGAATCGAAAGCAGTATTGACTAATTCTTTTTCTGAAATCTTCTGCAGACCACAATTGTCATAGATCAAGAAATAAATAACAACAACTGATTATGATCAGCGAGAACATTCTCTTTATTATATTTTAAAAACAAAAAAGTTTTTGTAATTCTGTTTTGTTACAGTTTCAGAGTTCTGTACAGAGTAAAAAGAAATAAGCACTGCTTAAGAACAGTCAACTCTCAAACTAAATAAACAAAAGAAAAGGAGGTTGACAATAGAAATTAGTAGTAAGACATTGTCTGAAGTGCAATGGCATAGCTCAGATGGGTTAATCATGAAACAAAAAAAGTCTAAATCAAAAATACTTCTCTATATTGGCCAACAAACAGTAATTCTTTACAGAGTAGAGACTGTTCTGTTATCTGATGTAATTAAACCTGTAAAAACATATTTACAAATAGCCATTATGTTATATATATATTTGTTTTTCTTATAATCACATACTGTATGTCAGCACCAGTAAAAAAACAAACAAACAAACAAACAAACAAACAAACAAACAAACAAACAAACAAACAAACAAACAAACAAACAAACAAATAACACAAAACTAAACATTAACCATAGTTTTTTTGTTTTGTTTTGTTAAAATGTTGTCTACAGACTTGGTCCCAGAACACAATGATAATTTCAGGAAGTTTGTTTTGCTGAAGCGAATAAACAAAGTCAGGATGAACCTTCACTTTAAAGAAGACAAGACTAACCCTAAGAGTGACGCAGGAGCGCTTCACCACCTCACAAAGGCCAACCTACTTTAGTGCTCTGACAGTGTTGGTTTATTTGTCATTGAAGCCTACTTGGAGTTCTTTGCAAAGTTTTGGACACCAACACTGAAGTTTGACTACTTTTCACAAGAAAGGCTCAAGTAAAGGCTTTGTTTTAATGTCCTCATAAAATTGCTACAAAATAAACCAATTGTCAAACTCGGTATAGACAAATGGAGAACTTCAACTCCCCAAACAATGACAAAAATAAAACACAACCTCATTTGCAGGTATTAAAAAAAGTCACCAGCTCTTCTAGGGTGTTTATTTAAAGGGTCGGATCACACAATACCAACAACCATGAAAACAAAAGCAGTAATGGGCATGGAGTTCCTTTACAGGGGAGAAGGCTTTTTGGTTTGTTAACTACGGCGTCATCCTCCAAACATTCACACCGATGAGCTGACGACACAATAACGCACAGCCACAAAATGATACAATTATGGAAGGAGGAGGTAAGATCCTGAAAAGCATTGACACTTTTCGACATGTTGTTGATTTTCAAACCCTAAAAGAGATGGAAATTTCAGGCTTCTCACCTGGGAAGCTAAACTGTACGATGCTCTACGAGATGGCAGAACAAGCAATCACGGAATCTAATGAATAAATCCCAAAGGTTTAGCAGTGGTTTATTTTTCTAGTAAAGCACCAGAGAGGGGACAACATAATTTTTCACAGTAGGTTTATAGTATGACACCATTAAGTCGGAGCGCATTTGTTTCATTGCAGCGTGCGGTAGTGAAGGAAAGCCACAGGGTAGCAAACGGATGTGACGCGATGGAAGAGAAGGCTGTGCTGCAAGAAGAGGACAAAAAGATTTCTAAAAGACAAGTCAAATTAAATAAGGCCAATTTCAACTTGGTTTTTGTTTTTTTTAAACGAGAAAGACATTAACTAGCATCATACTTTGGAGGTCAAACAACAACTAAGAAAACAACATGGGGGGCTCTTAATGAGAGCAATTTTCACTTTTTGTCTTTTTTTTTTTTAAATAAAAGAAGTCACTTGTGGTGCTTGGATACATTCAGTGCCCAGTGATCATTTCGCCTTCACTGTGTCCGACGCATGCGATGTGCTTTGTGCCACACAGGCAGAGCGCAACCTATCACGCGTCCTCGCAGATTACTCATGTGTCGTCAATTTAAACAACTGAATGTGCATGTGCTAGCTTTAGCTGCCTGTTAGCTCCTTCGTTCTCTTTGTGTTCTTCTACTGTACATGGATGCTTGTCATCCCCAGACATGCACAGAAACAGGACCTCCCCCTTCCCTCCAATGAAAAAACAAGCCAGTTGCCTAGCAAAAAATAAAAAAATAAAAAATAAAAAACAGGCGAGGGCAGAGACTCTCACTTGTGCGGTGAAAGAGATGAACATCATTTGTTCTGTTGTGATGTTCACAATTTCAACAGCGAAAGGAGTGTTGAGAGCGAGGAATGATTCTCTGGAGAAAGGGTGGGAAAGATGTGTAGGGGGGCAACAAATAGATCAAATGGAAAGAGTGAGCGTGAGATGGAGGGAGAATTATTGGTGCGTGTTGGAGTGTGTATGGGGGGCACATTTTGAAGACAAGAAATGGCAGGATTGAGAGTACTTTGGAGTCCCTCTCAGCTCCTCACACAGTCGAGAGATGTGAAGCACTGAGCTGGGTGGCACAAACACAAATAAACTGCTGTCTTGAGGGCAACTTTTTCTTCCCTTCCATCAGTCTGATGTGCTGAAGCTACGGCTCAAAATGCTCTTGCACAAGACAAAATGATTTCTCAGTGCACATACACGCGCCCAACACAGGAACTCTGAATTGGCATCTGGATGTTTTCACCGTGAATTCAAAATGCTTCTTCATTTCTAGATCTTAGGTGCAGAGTTGCCATATTTGTCGCTCTAGTGAAATGCTTATGCTGTGCTAGCTACACAAAGGCATGGCTCAACTTAGGAGGGCATCCTTTTTGGGTCCAGAGTCTGCTGTCCAAAGTAGAGGACCCTTGTGTCAAAATATTGAAGAAAGCCATATGCTTTAGGTCCAACCAGAAAGGTCATGTTCAAAGAGACGAGGAGGTTATGTCATAAGATCTCTCACCCAAAGCTTGCCACATTCGTCCAACCCTGTGTATGTGATAACCTCCAAGAGACACACCCAGAGACAAATGTAGGAAGCTCTGCACCTAAGGTTCCTAACAGAAGAATCCTTTTGGGAAAATAAATATTTGACAACCAAGAAGGATCAAAGTTGCCGCAACTGCACTCCTGCGGCGTGACTGAGATTCTACACAGACAACAGTTAACATTGGACAACATTTGCATCTTGAAATGTTTAGTTCATCCAGTCAAAACGCGTCTCCAGTTTTCTTATAGGCTATTGGCTGGGGAAAAACTCCTCCATCCAACCGTCACTCGAGTCCAGCTCTGCGCCTGATCCATCCCCCAATCCAAAGGCTCCTCCACTGGAGGGCCCGCCCCCATATCCATAGGATGACATGTCTTGATTGGCTGTCCTTTGATAGCCCTGCGTCTGACTACCAACACCCCCAGGTCCGTAGGGTCCAGACCCCCCACCAGCCCCTAGGCCCGTACCCCCGGGGCCTGGCCCAAACGCCCCCATTCCAGCCACCCCTGGACCCAAAACTCCTTGGTTTAATCCCTGGCTCATGACCATGGGCCGGGACTGGTTGGTCCTTGGCTGACCCATGTGAGCACCCATTGGGCCACCCATACCCGCTGCCGGGTTGCCCACCCTGGGGTCCATCCCCTGGGCCATCCCTTGGCCCGGCCCCTGAAAATGTTGCTTGGCCACTCGTGGGGGTTGACCTGGCTGCATTCCGTAGCCCTGGGCGGGGCCAAACCCGACCCTATCCCCTCCTGCTCCCGTAGTCCTTCCCATGCCTTGTAGACTTTGTCCTTGTTGCTGTGGCCAGCCTCCCCCGGCCATGTGGCCGCCACCGCCGCCCGCTCCCAGCATACTTTGTAGTCTTTGTGCTTGGGCTTTGGCATTAGTTGGGCCTTTGAGGGGTTGCTGGGCCATGGGATTCATCAACATCCCTTGTCCTCCATAGCCTCCGGTGCCACCTGCTCCGGGCCCACCCGGCATACCTCCAACTCCAGGACCTGCGCCCGCCTGCCGGTTTTGCCCTCCAACTGGGTTGTGCTGCTGCGGAAGACCGAGGGAAGCTTGCACACTTTGGCCCTGGTGCTGTTGCTGGTGGATCATTTGGCTCATGGAAGGGTTGAGCCCATAGAGGGAACCTTGGTTAGACCCTTGGGTGCTGTAGGGTAGGCCCATGTCAGCTTGGGGTCCTACGGAGCTCCCCTGGCCCTGGACAGAGCTCATCTGGACCATCTGCTGCTGGTTCTGTTGCTGCTGTTGGAGAAGCCGTGCAGCCCGAATGCTCTGGAGAGCTTGGCTCCTAGAGGCCAGATCTTGAGGAGGACCTGTAAATAATACATAATATGTACTATGGTCAATAATAATTGACAACCACATAATGTCATTTATAAGACATGGACATTTTGTAGAAGGGTGGTGGTGACAGCTGAACTTAAACCATTGAAGTGAAACATCAGAACTAAAAACTACTGCTATGGTGAGTGAATTCAATCAGTTGAAAACATTCTGGTTGCATTTCTTAAAGATTAAAACACATTCACTAAATATATAAAGGCAGATATTACATGCATGAATAATTTATCTATGGAATAATGCTCCAGTGAAGTTTGAGGTTTCCAGATCGTCATTTACAAAATGTATTTTGTTCCACTTTAACATACTTCATCTTTAAACAGTGTGAATTCAATTCAACTCCTACTAGGGAGTTAGTGACACTTTTCTTTCCTGTCGAGGTTGTCTAGCGTGGAAATTGCTCTAAATCCTGTAATAAACCCACTTCTGACATCATTCCACTAATCCCTCACCTCACAGCTTGGCGTGCAACAGTAACAGTGCGAGAACAAAGAGGATCACACTCTCAGGATTTGTGCAGTGAGTAGACGTACGGCACTAATAATTGTAGACATACTGAACGTGAGCATGACTGAAATTTGCGGCGAGACAAGAGACTAACCGTTTTTACTTACTTCCGTAGATAAATGGTCGAGAAACAACTCAGGCCCACGTGGCTTACTTGATATCTTTTGGACTTTCAGTTATATATTCTCTGATGGCTACAAAAGCCATTCATCCCGAATTTGCACCTCCCTCACCGAATAGTCTTCATCTCCCCATCATCCTCACACCCACTCTCTGTCACTTTCTGTCGTTCATGCCAGCCTCTCCACGTTCCAGATCATCTACCTATTCTTCTTGCTGCCACCCCCCTCCATCCTCTCTCCCACTTCACTCCTCTCATCCATCTCTCTGACTTCACCGGAACTCTGGGGGATCCAGGACAGACAAGTTGCCGTGGTAACAGGCAGAGCAGGAGAAATCTCTCTCTTTTTTAAAAGACACACACACACGCACGCACACACACACACACGCACACACACACGCACACATACACAAAGGGAGGCAAAATAATCTAATAGATAATTGATAGAAACAGATCGAGGGGATCAGTAAACTATTGGTTCTAAGACTAATGAGGTATTTTTGTAAATATTGAGTTTAGACCATCTATGTCTGATTACAAACTGCTTCTTTGGACTCGGTGTGTAGTTAAATACATGTAGAAATGTTTGCTCATGTTGGTTATTCACCTTGATACTGACTGACTTGAGGGAAGGGATTCCTCTGGCCTTGGCCCATCTGTCTTGGGAGATGCTGCTGTTGGAGCTACGCAAACACACACACACGCACACGCGCACACGCACGCGCGCGCGCACACACACACACACACACACACACACACACACACACACACACACACACACACACACACACACACACACAAACACCAATGTAATGTCATATAAAATAAACATTATAAATCAAAAGACAAATTAGTGTATTAAAAGCAGATGTGGTGTACACACTGGTAAGATGTTTTGAAATCTCATCAAAGTGATGCTCGTGGAGTTACTTACAGCGTGTGCTTTTTGTCTGCGCATGTGCGTTCTTTCATTAGTATGTGTAAATAGAGAATCCCCCAAAATTAATAGAGACATTAAGCCAGACTTTGGTACTTGGACTGCAGTGTAATCCATCTTTAGATGTTTTGGGAGCTTAAGATCAGGGGATGCTTTGAGAATAATTGTCAATTTTTGTCTATGTGAAGCCCTTTGAGACTGCTTGTGATTTAGGGCTATACAAATAAACTTGACTTGACTTGACTTGGTACATGCAGATTGACCAGTGCTAACTCGGAAGCAGAAGTTGCAGCCCATTGCGTTTGCGTGGGCTGTGCGTGCTTCTGTAATTCAGAAGAGACACACTAAACCTCAGCGGGGTGTTCCCTTCCAGACTGCAATTTAAGTACATCTGTGTATGTTTTTGCAGAGCCAATTGAAAAGTAACATGGTGGGTGGTGACTTCAGAGTCCAAGACTGGTTAACACTTGATTCACTCACAGAGAGAGAAGTAAAAAGAAAACAGCCTATTATCACAGCAGGTGGGATGTGGCCAACAACATGAACATAAGCGTGCACACATGCTGCAGAGATGAAAAGGAAGTGGTGAAGAGGGTAATTAGACATGCAGCCAGACAACAGTGGGGAACATCAGGGGATGGATAAGCTGCTCTTATTCATGGACAAAAATACACTGTACAGAAGAAAAAAGCAATGTACTAGGCCAAAACATGCCATGGATCTCCACTCACCTGTTCGGCCAGGAGTTGCTGATGCTGCTGCTGCCTCTGCTCTCTGAAGAGCTGCTGCTTCTGCTGCTCCATCATGTGCATCTGTACCCTCTTCTCCTGCTCCATCGCCATCATCTGTTTCATCATGGCTGCCTGCTGCTGGTTTCCCGCATAGCCTGGAGGTGGACCTGACCCCTGGTTAGGCCCCACCCCTGAGGCCACGCCGCCGGCAGGGTGTGGAGGTGGGATGGCGCCAGGAGGTCGGGACATACCCACTACACCTTGCTCCTGGAGAGACATGCGGAAAGAGGGTTCCATTGAGGGCAGTCATGGGTGGCGACTGGCGACATACTGGGACTAAAGTTTGGCCCGCGGATATTCATTGACAGGGTGGTGGAGTGTGAACGGTGGCCGTCACGCACCAAACTAATCTTCAAAAAGTTGTTGTCGGGGTTGGGGGTGAGGTGGGGGTTGACTAGGCCCTGAAATGGACTGGCCTTTTGGGACTCTCCCGAAATTCCCCTGGTGGCGGCAGAGGCAGAGGCGGATTGCGGTGGTGGCTGACGATTTGCAAGCACCTAGATTTTCAAGCCACGTCGGCTGCTCCGCACAGTCCTTTGATGCTGAGGTTTTTTCTCAAAATCCATACTGTGCTCTCTTTACAGGAGCTTAGTCTGGGCTTTTTTTTCTCCACTCCCCTCTGTTATGTTTTCTTTTTACTTTGCATCTTCAAAAATGTATAAGATGCTGTAAAAGGCGGTGCGACGGACTCCTGTTTTGTATCACCTGGTTGGTCATTGTTTTTTTTCTGTCACTTGAACGGGGATGACCTGGCTGGTCATCGTTTTTTTTTTTTTTTTTTAATGGGTTGTGTCTATTATATTTGGTTGCACCCTGTGGTAAAATGACAATCCGGTGTTCATATTCTGTGTGAGCTAATGTGCTCATAATAGCATTCATGAACTGTATGAGCCCAAACTGATCTTTGAACTAAATTTTGAACCAACTGGCAGTTGACCATGCGTTCTAACTCCACACGTCTCTGCCAGTTTTGTTGAATTTTCTTTCTATGTTACTTTTAATGCATTGTCATGTATTTTACCCTGGCTTGTTGTTCATTGCATCTGCTGTTCTTATTTACACTGGCAGATAGTACATGACGGCTGTATAAGCTGCATTAAGGAACACTTGAAAGTCTTTATTTCTTTCAGTCCAGTATTCACAATAAATTACATCTGGACTATTGGAATGTTTTGGTGAACACACACTGCAATATACAATCACTGTTGAAATTATTTATTGTTTCTAGTTCATATTGGTTTGTAAAATGGGATTCATTCTATTAGCACTGTCATATCGTAATGACAAGTTGTCAGTGCAAAAAAAAATTACATTTGGTGACATTTAAGCCATGTTCAAAAAAGTTTTGAAATATATTTAATGAAAATAAATCACAATTGCAACATGAAGTGGAATGATCAAGAATCACTATCTGTGAGTGATCAAATGACTTTCATCTGAGTGAAGTGGTATTCTCTATACCTATTGTATACAAGCACATGTGCATATTTTGTATCTTCGAAACAGATGTCTCCAAAGGGAGATACCCAAAAGTGTCACAACACCGCATAAATTCAGTCGTTATGTTGCATAAAAGCGTAAAAAGGTATCTTTAGCCACATCATCCTGAGTCTCCGCAATAGCAATGGTGGTTGGCCCTTACTGCATATATTATCTCCTTATTAGCATATAAAGAGCATTTCCTTCCCCATTTAGCCATATGCTAATATGCTTGGCTCACAGGGGGAGCATTTACTGTATGAATTTCCTAAAGCTCGATGACTGGATATTGTTTAGCCCAACGAAGGGAAGCAGTAGGTGTCTGAGGGCAAAGTGACATCTGTACACATCCAAATGCATCAGCACAGTCTCTCGCATGACTCAACGACATAGCACATGCACCTGCAGGTGTAGGAAGACAGCAGATGCGGGATTAAGTTTCAGCCTCCTAAACTGTATTGAAGCGTCGGAGATGACAAAAACCCGGTGGAGAAACCAGAACCGTCGTTTCCAGATGGTGCAGACAGCCGCACCAGACTGATCGATGCTTTCAGCTGCGCGTCTCGACTATCGCTGCTGTCTTCCTTCGGTTCACCACATTCAGACAACAGAGATGGAGAGAACCGGAGTAGTTTCATAAACTGACCAACAGGTGGCACTGGTGACCTTAAAACAGCTGTGTGTGTGTGCGTGTGTTAGTGTGTGTGCGTGTGTGTGCGTGCGTGCGTGTGTCATTGGTCTCTTAGCAGATGGCTCAATCATGACTGCTCTGATCTACGATTCTGCCGTCTCCCCCACGCACAACCCTTTTTTTCCACATCTCTCCAAATGCTCCACCATTAAAAACTCTCTCTGCTCCTCTTCAATCTTTTGGAAAACACAGGGCCCCTGGGCGTCTGTGTTGTTGTGTGTTTATGTGGTATATAAGCAGGCTATAGGAAACCGATGCAGGACAAACAAGCATACAATTGCATGTCAAAAAGGCTGCCAAATGACAGGAGGAAGATGACATTTGAGCTGCTTTGTGCAAGGTGGAGTGAGGGAGGGCAGAAGATCAAGGAGGAGAAAACGGTGGCCTGGGGAAGAAGAAGAAAGCAACAGTTGCTCCGGCAAGGACCAGATGGTTCTTGGATCAGAAGGTACGGTTGCCCTTCACAACACTTGGCACACACTCACGATCCCACACCTAATCTGTTCCATGTAAATATTCTGCTTGGGAATCTTTTGTCACATTTGCCGTGAATATTATAAAATACGAGTTCTCTCAATTGTCTGTTTACCTCTTGTTGTCTGTCCCCACAGACAGTAGCTACATTCTGGCACTTCTGCACTGTGCAACAGAAATGGGTCAATGCCTACTGAGGCTGCCATGTACACAAGTCAAGTTACCAGTTTGCTGCAGGAAAGGAAGAAAGGATGTGGTGGAAAAAAGATGCATTACAGGTTGCATGTGTGTGTGTGTGTGTGTGTGTGCGTGTGTGTGTGTGTGTGTGTGTGTGTGTGTGTGTGCATGCGTTTGTTCAAGCACAATGTGTTTGTGTGTGGTGGAGGCTGTCAATTTTATTGGGTTATGAGGCATGCAGAGCACAGACAATTACATTACATGTGAAGCAAGCTGGGATATAGTGTTTGTGTGCTTTGTGTGTTTGTGTGCACGTGTGTGTGTGTGTGTCAGTGAGTGACTGCACGCAGATGTGTGTGTGTGTGTGTGTGTATTTGTGTGTGGTGAAGAAGGCAGTAGTTCATTTCATTCCTATCTTACATAGAAAAATGAATCATGGTTATGTTCATTTTTACATTTTTCAATGTATTTATTTTTATTTCAAATCATACAATTTCTGGAGGCTATTAACAGTGGAATCTCGAATTGCATATGTCTTTAGTTATGAACAATTCGACTGAGGTATGAAATTTTCATTAAAAAAAAAGAACTTTGTTAACAAATGATATTCCATACACGAACAGACTTGGCATGGACGCGTGGTTAGCTCTATGTGTTGTGCTTGTTCAAAACTAGATGTATGGATGCACATGTGTCCCCACGAGTGGGCCATGGGGGACCGTGTCGAGTTGCTTGTGCACCGCACTTGAGGCACAAGCTCTAAAAATTAACAAGATTTGGGGAATTTTAGAGTAACGGTCACATATTCACACTCCTACACCTTGTGGACAGCTTTCCAGAAGGGTTGAAGCTGTTGTATCTGCATGGGGTGGGCCGACATCATATTGAAGCCTTTTGATTAGGAATGGGATGTCACTCAAGACTTCTCTGAACTTACCTAAATAAATTACAAGAGTACTATTGGCTAATGTAATGAAATAGCTTTCGCTTTATTGCAGTACACTTTTCACGGCCTTGCCGTTTTGCAGATTTTTTTCGCAGGGTGTCAGTGTATTATGCCATTATTCATTAATCCATCCATCCGTCCGTCCGTCCGTCCGTCCGTCCGCCCGTCCGTCCGTCCGTCCATCCATCCATCCATCCATCCATCCATCCATCCATTCATTTTTACAGTGTCGGACTGATAAAAGGCAAATGGAGTGCACTTATATAGTGCTTTTATCAACACCCTGGTCTTCGAAGCGCTTTACAAAGTCTCACATTCAACCATTCGCATACCGATTCATACCTGCAATGCGTCCCTGTTTGAAATCGCGATGAAGCGCACCGGCACTCTGTTTTTAGAGCACTCTGAATAACCGAACGGCACTTTTGTTGGACGTTCTGTTCAGAAACTCCGAAGTGTTTTCAAATGTGTTGTTGAATTTGTTAGCCAGTTATACTTCATTCTACATTTTAGAAGTAACATTTATTAAGCGTAACAAATATTCAGAAGGAAATTGTTTAAGGGTGTGAGGGTGCTCGTAACTTAAAAACGTTAACATAATTAATCCTTCTCATCCGCTCCGCTGGGGGCAGAGCAGGCTCCTCTCACAGCCTGCAGCTCACTAGGTGTTCTTCATTTTGCATTTTAAAAGTGAAACTTATTTAGTATAACAAGTATATTGTATTAGTTTGATATAGTTTGAAGTAAAGTACAAAAATGAACATATTTTTGAATAAGCTAAACAATTATTCCATATAACATATGCACTGGTTGTGTTGGGGTAAATGTTGCTGCCTTTTATTTGGACGGTGTGGGTTTGATTCCCAGCCAATGTCCCAATCTCCAGCCATTGCTGGTACCGAGTCTGAATCACGAAAATGGGTGGGTTGCATCAGGAAGGGCGTCTGGTGTACAACAGATCATGCAATTCACTTGCTGTGGCAACCTCCAACGGGACAAGTTGCAAATTTTAAGAATCAAATAACTAGACTTGCTTTACCTGACGTGATTGCACAGTGGAAACTTTAAAATAGAAGACTACAAAATACATACAATACAATTCTTCTGTATAAAAACTACAATGAAATGTCTCGCAGGACAGACAGTATAAAAACACCTGCACATAATTTGTGGAAAGTCCATGCAAAACGATGTGTAATGGCAATTTCACGATAACAAATTAGCAAAGGCCAAACTGTACGGAGAGCAAAAGGACAGAAGGAAGCTTGGAGGAAATGCATCGTAGCACTGTGCATCTCATTATGAAGTGACAACAAGCATGGCTGTCTCCCAAGTCCAGATGAGCAACATTTGATTGTGCAAGGGCAAGAGACTGCGAGTGAAATATTTTTACACTGATTGACATTCAACTATAATAAGCACATATAAAGTGTGCTGCAGTGAGGTGCTCTGCGCTTGAGCTTTTCATGAAGTATGAAATGTGCTGGTCAGAACCAACTTGAGGAAACCCAACACATTTGTGTTCTTTGATGCCCAAATTTGCTGCTCCTGCAGATAGCTTCACTAAACACGCGACATAGCGTATCACCACATACACATCGACGGTGAGCAGATGGCGCAGTCAGACCTGACAATATTCAAATAGCCTTGCAAGTCCACGTGTGAAGATGCCACCACTTTGACCCACACACGTACAAGAACAAGGACATGAAGATGTACTCTGTGAAGCCAAAGTCACCCACTGTCCCTAACACCACCTCCTCATTCTCACATATAGTCAGTTTCTCCCCAAAGAGAGTTATATTTAAACTGCTGGAGAGCAGCCTTCTTCCCCACAGTGGTCTGTTTAATCTCTAACATCTTTGGGCTCTAAACCCGAATTGGCCTATTTCTGAACTACACATAGAGTGTATATGCTTAGGAAAACAGTTTGGAAGTAACTATACACACTCAGATTAGAGAACAGTAAACGGGGTCAAATCCTTTGCCAATAAGTGAATCAACACGGTGCAGTGCTATGAAACCCGGATTTGAAAACATACAATCACAATAAAGATTCGGATTCTAAAATAGCTACCAGAAAGTGTTTACCAAAAATACCCAAAGGACAAAAATTATAGCACAATTTCCACCCTGGTTTTGTCGTCTCGCTGAAATTAGCCTGCTATGTGGGGAGGATTCATGTAAATGACAGCTTTACCTGCTTGCCTGTGGCAAAACCACTGCCAAGTACTTGTTCTCAATCAACCCAGAGTTTGTCGCAAAAAGTGACACATTAACAGCTAGAGATGGGCAATTTACCAAATTTTGCCAGTTTTTCCTCGGGTCTTGTCCTTTTGTCCTTATTCATAATATATTTGTAATATATATGGCTTGTACATTCACCAAAGCATGCACACAGACACACAGGCAGAAGATAAGACACGCTCATCAGTGGAGGAAATGATGAACTGATGCTGATTAATTATATGCTGATAAAAGTATTCTTTCATTTTACTGATAGGCAGAGGACGTGCTCTCGTCTTACGAAGCCAACTATTGAGGGGAATAAGATGTGACAGAAGGTACACTTTAAAAGGACAGAGGAGGGAAGCAAGTCATCTTTGAGATGGAAGCTAGGAAAAGAAAATGAGAACAAAGTGAAAGGATGAGATCATTGGTGATCGTCAAGTGCTCGTGGCGAGCGAATGAATGTACCACCCTAAGAGGGACCAGGTGCTACAGTAAATCCCCTTGGAAACGGTCACCATGGAAACCTGAATGTGTGTTTGAAAGATTGCCTGACACGTACACGCATTTCAGCTTCGTTCATGGTGTGTGTGTGTGTGTGTGTGTCTGTGTGTGGCGGTAGCGTGGGACGTACTGGAAGAGCCAATGAGAGATTGATGTGTTTGTATGTAATCTAATTATGGTGGCTGAGAAAGGTACATCTGAGATCCATCTCAGAGCCGCAGCAGGTGGACTGCTCGTCTCTTTGCTGCCTCTTCTCCTTTACCCCTTTTTGTACTGTATGAGCTGCATTTATGTATATCATTGCCCGCTTCATTGCTAGTATGCGTACGGCGGTAAATATACAGAGCGACTCGGAGCGAGCTTACATCTAGAGGTAGCATTAAACAGAAGGGAAGAGATTTCAAACACTGTGTGTGTGCTCTTAACACACGGCAAGTATTTGAGTTCTTTCCGGGGAGAATTGCGGGATCAGTGTCATTACACGGCTGGTAGTGGAGGTAGAAAAATACTCGTGAGTGTCCGTCCTCACATCTCTGTTTACCTCCATTCCTCTGCCTTGTTCCATCTCTTCCTCTCTAAATGTGTCTCTGCCTCTGTCATAGACCTTCTCCTCCCCTCCTCTCCCTCTCGCTCTCTCTCTCCAGAGAAGCCATTAGATGCTGCTGTGAGGCTATCACTCTTTTGCTCTCTCTCTCTTTTTCTCACTCTGGCTGTGGTCTCAGGGCAATAGCCTCACCCTCCCCCTGCTGCATTCCTCCTCAACCTCGCCATCTCTCGCTTCTTGTCTTTCTTTAGGCACTCCTTTTCGCTCTCTCCTTCTCTTCACATCACTGTTCGCTCTTCCGCATCTATCCGCTGTGCCTCCTTCCATCTTGATCCCCGCACCCCCCTTCGTTGTCTGCCCCCACCTTCCCCTGTATTCTGCCATCATCCGACGAGATAGACCTCTCTATAGCCTATGCATGCAAATGAAGAGAATGCAAACGGAAAGCCATGTTTCCATTCAAAATCGTGTGTGCTGCACCTATAAATTGTCTTAACAGAATAATTAATGGATGTATTAAATTTCTTTTTGTGACAAGTCACCGTAACTTAAAATTCCTTTCTTTCCGTTTATTGTATTAGAAGATAAACTGTTCTAGCCCCCCCCCCCCGTAATAATCCACTCAGCACAACGTCGTTTTAGTTTCTTTTGTCTTCTAGAATGAGCTGTTTTTTTTTTCTTTCAACAAGCTGCACCTTCAGCTATCTCCATCGCCCCTGACTGCCCGTCTATGTATGCCATTAATCTTTCCTGCTCCTTACCCTTCCCGCTCTAGCACGCGGGAGTGAGACAGAGAGAGAGTGAGACATATGGCCGGAGAATGACCATTAACTCTAAGACAGCATTGCCAATAATTCCACAGCAGCCCATTATCCACAAAGAGCCAAAATGGCCTTCGGTAATATGATGAAATCTTCCGTAAAAAGTAGACATGGGACTAAAAGCATGAGGGTGTAGAAATACGTCCACTCCAGAGCAGCGTTACCACATTATTGCATTCTACTCATCTATCTGGCTGTCTCCCTACCTCCCACATTTTGCACAATCCAGAGTATTTTTTTCAATTCTCTATATTTCATTTAGTTTACTTTTGCCCCCCCCCCCCCCCCCCCATATTGCACTACACATCATATTCTGGAACATATTCTCTTCGCCGGAGTCGCCGGGTTCTGAAAAAAGGATAGAAAAGGCTAATCTTCCATTCAACTAGACATCAGCGTGAGCCCATAACTAACCAAAAATGCACTTTCAAGGACATGAGTGAGCATATAATGTGAGCAAAAGGGATACCAAATTGCAACCACAAATGGGCCTAAGAACCCAATTTGCTGTCATCGCTATCAGCTACTGGTGGTGTTAAAAGACTGTGTGTTTTAGAGAGCGAGTGCATTGGCGTACTGAAATGAGCCCAATCCGTTCTCCCTTCTCCACCATGTTGTTCCACGGGAGCTGGTGAAGTGATGTATGGACCCCTGTGATCACCCGACTCAGCAGAACAGATGGACAAAGTGTGAGACAGAAGTGTGCAGTAGGAGACAAAAGAAAAATGTTTCAGCATTAACGCAAAGTGGGACTTCGTAATTAAATGCCTGGTGTTGTTCTCCAAAAGGAGAAGTGAAACACACTCATCATTGTTTTGTCAGGTGAAGTTTAGCACCACACACTTTCTTGTGCTTTCTTTGAAAAAAATTCCTCAATAACGGTCACAACCCAGGAGCCACCTTCCCACCCAGTGCTACCTGTAATTTTAAAGAAAGATCTATACTTATACTAAATAGAGCTTGGAATTAATGGCAGGTTCCTCAGATTATTTGCTCATAAAGTACATGTGTGTAGAACACACAATGAAGTGAATTTAAATAAATGGAGAAATAATATGAAAGAAATAATCCAGTGGCCAGTCCCAATCGAAATGTTGTACAACTTCTTGTAGTGTCTGAACAATAAAAACCAAAACAAAAAAACAAATACGAGACTGATTGTTGAGAATTACAATGGTCTAAAAACGGATGTTCACGACAAGCCCAGACAGCAACCCCTGCCTAATTTAAAACTTTTCGAAGGCTTTACCTGATTGGAAGCTAGATGCTAATGCTAAAGCCACATCATGTCATGTCAATGATCAGCAAGCTTGTTACAAAAGCATATGCCAGTCAACTGTCGTTAGATGACGTGCGGTAGCAGCCCATCTCAGCCACACTGGTGGCAGGCAATGTTCCCTGAAAGGCATTGCGTGTGTTTTTAAAAAAATGAGTCAGTTTTCATGACACTTATGTTCTAACATGTGCTATCAATACAGAAAATAGGGGCACACTTTGGGTGAAAACGCATGCAACCACTGAAGAGGTGTGACCCATTACAGTCTGAGTCCTGCATTGTAAAGTTTTCCTGAGACGAGAGTTTCATTGATACCCAATTGAAATATATTTCATACTTTTAAATGTGATATTGACTTGCCTATGGATTATATACTGATCGTCCCCAGTGACCTGCACGGCTCATCCAATGGGCTACTTTGAAGGAGCATGTGTATTTGCATCCTGTACTTGACAAATAAGATAAAAGTAACTTATTCCGAGGACTGTGCTTATGACTAAATGTATATTTGGAGCTGTTCCATGAGTTGAAAAAGCAAGTAAGCCTGCCTTTGTTCCAGCCACACACATTTCTATGGATTTCATGACCCACATCTGTCAAAAAAACAAACAAACAAAAAAAACATTCAAAACTAACCCTAACCCTAACCATCTAATCTTGCCATTTTCTATAGGAGTCAATAGGAGAATCTGTACAGCCCCAAAAGTGGAACTGCGTACCTTTCCTGACTTAAGCACCCGGGAGAACCTGACCCTTTGCTCGTATGGGCTTACGCTTCAGGTGCTAGAGGGCATCTGGCAGATACATATGTATACCTTTAAATTAATCCGTGATCGTAAAGTGACCAGTATCCGCCGCAGTTAGTACTGAGTACCGATAACTTGAAATAAATCTGGCTACCTTCCTGATCCCAATGTCCGGTATTTGTACTCACCCATTCCTAATATTCATTAATAATAATATAAAGAATGAGATCATAAAATTCGTGCAACTCCAGTTGTCTGGTCACCATGGTAGCCAAGCAGCCAATCTGTCGTAACTCTGGTGGAAAACAAAGTGCTCTCTACATAAAACGAAACACTGAAAAGCCAATTACCTCGGTTGAGACCAGAGATGCATTTGAAAACAACAATGCCATTGAGCGAGATATAAGAAAAAGGGAGGGGTGGTGGCTGTAAGAATGACACGAGAGGGACGACGGAATCAAAGCTTTTGATAAAAGAATGAAAACACTCATCTCGACGAAATGAGGCAAAAGGGCAGGGAAAGCAGGGAGAAATATATTGGTGGAACGGTTTTTGAAAGCGAGAACTGAGATCGATGTGTCAACAAATACTGGGGGGGCGGGGGTTGCTTTTGGGGGAGACGTGGGGACAGAGTGGGAGGAAAGCAAAGAATAATACAGAGAAAACAAGCTAAAGTCAACAACCCAAGGACAATCGAATTAGAGAAAAAGGGAAAGATGTCTGAGAAAAGAGGCTCCGCGATATGGAAAAGATTCTTGAACAACGAATAGAAATTTGTGACATCAAGTTTTGACGGCACAGAATTTAAGGCGAGATGAGGGGGTAGGGTGATGGGACTGAAAAGATAAGAGAAAAGAACGAATTTTTGTACAATTCTGCTAATTAGCACCCGCTCTACCGACAAGCTCAGCAAGGCGGCAGGCATTTACTGAAGAATTGACACTAACCTGACGGCCCTGGGTGGGAGGGGCTTGAGGTAAAGGGGAGGTGGGGGTGGTGTGAGCTGTGAGCTGTGGAAGGCAGAGAGGGAGTAAGCCAGTGTAGCGGGCGGATGCACAAGGAGACAAATGGATGGAGATTGAGAGGAAGAGTGGGGGGAGGAGGTGGCAGTTGTGGTCTGAGGTTATCTGAAAGCACTCCATCAGGCTAAAGACAAAGACAAAGAAGATCGAGGGACTCCAGGGCACAAGATGGTGATGTCTGTTTGTCCATATATTGAAGTTTTTACATGAATTCACAGCCTCATTTAGTCTCCACCTGCAGCAGTTAGCATGAAGTCATCTATAAAGGAGCGAATCAGAATAATCAATACCTTTTTTTTTTTTTTTTTTGCTAAGACACAATTGACGGTGTTACATGGCTGAAAATTATTATAAACTGTATTTTTTTTTTTTGGTAAAACACAATTGGCAGTGTAACATAGATCAAACTAATTCTATCTATAAACTATGCATTTTGAACTATTTATTGTTAGCATAGACTGTAAAAGAATGGATAACTGATCATTTGCAGTTTGTCCACAAGTGGTGAGGCACGCCACGCGTCAGGAACGTGGCACCCGACAAAACGTTACTTTATTCACCGCATACACATGCCGCGGTTAATGGTTACTGGTGGATTCAAGCACAAGCGAAGAGGGCGAAATGAAAGAGAGGGGTTAAGTCGTTGAGTACGAAGGGATTTAGACCTCAGAGGAAGAGAAGAGAGAACAAAAGTAGAGCAGTAAATGACTCAGTGAGCGTGTAAGTGTTTAACTGTGCCATACTGGTGTTAGTGAGTGATAAGAAAATCTAGAGGGGCCACGGTGAAGCTAATGCTACTAGGTCTCCAGCACTTTCTTGAATTTGTTCTTGCTTTTATGGGTCCCTGTTGAGCCACACCAGATGTGGGAAGCAACGAAAATCCTCCCTCCACATATTGCATATGTCATTTTTCCTTTTTCTTTTCTCTCGAGACTGCGGTGCCTCTCTACAGATGAGCCAGCCGAACTGATTGACCTTATCTACAAGTTCCACTTTTCTGCGAGTATATATGCATGTGTGTGCGTATGAGCATATCTGTCCTGTGAGACTAATGTTATGCCTCTAGGTTGTGCCGCAAAGAAATCAATGACAACAAAACCTTTTCCACCTGAGAAAACCAATGACTGTGGCTTTTGCAACACACGCAGAAATGTGTCAGTGTGTGTTAAACACGCTTGCAGGTCAAGTTTTGCACCTCCTCTTTATCCCCGTAACAAATAGGGATAATAAAGCAATTTGGTAAACCGTGCATACCTGTCTACTATATCCGGTGTTGTCTTTCAAACCTGGAGGTGATCGTTAAAGATGTCTAATGGTGGCTGTGGTGGGCTAATGCGTCAGGTGCTCTCAGAGAGCAGAGTGGGCCATTTGTGATGTGGCTGCTGAGATTGATTGGGGGTGGGCGAGAGCAGCATATTCTAGCGTTGTTAGCCTTGCTCATTGACCAAATGGAGATCAATACGCAGAGCGGCCCGAGGACAGTCTAACACATGTGCGTGCGCACACAAACGCACACGTATGCACACACACACACACACACACACACACACACACACACACACACACACACACACACACACACACACACACACACACACACACACACACACACACACACACACACACACACACACACACACACGTACGCACGCACACACATGCACGCACGCACACACACACACACACACATAGTATATACACACACGCGGTACTGCCCAAATGTTATTGCATATATAGACATTGCTCTGTGGACAAACACGGAAGAAAAGAAAACAACACACACATACGCCAACAGCCCGTGGTCTAAATAATGTTAATGATTTGACCATTAGGAGGGAGGCATGAATCAGTGGTAATGGCTACCAGGGAGGGACTTTATTGATACATTGTAACACATGCACGGGAATATACACACAAACAAAATGGCATGTCTAAAAATGCAATTAGAGAGACGGAACAACAAAATGCCCGAACGTGTCTAAGAGTTGCATATCTGCCGACTAAATGACGGTAGAAAGAAAAACATGTTTTTCTATGATGCCAATTATGCTGAGAAGTATTCAGAGCCAATAGATGTTTGACAGCACCTTAGTGATAAACATTTATGTTACATCACTTCACTAAGACTATTCTTATTGGTGAGACACTAAAATAAGTTGAATTTCACATATGATGGTGTACAGAATAAACTCGGTTTACAAGAAAGTTCCCTTGCAGATGCCCTTTGAGATGTTTATTCAGTGGGACAAATAATTGCTGCTCTTTGCAGGGAGCCAAAGTCTGTTTTTTTGTGGAAGATGCATCTTGAAGGTTGAGCATTCTTTCCAAATTTTTGTTTTGTTTAAAAAAATTAAAAAAAAATCATATTTTTCTTCAATGCATATCAAAGGGTGTCAATAATACTCAGACTGTTTCTATTCGCAGGCCAGTCCGGGCCCTATTCCCCACTAATAGTGGGGGTCCACTGTATTGCTTTTTTCATTTCATCACTCAGTGGTTTTAATGGAATGTTAGCATTTTCTCACAAGTTCTCTGTCCAGATCTTCATGATTCGTCTTTAACTGATAGAAAAGACTCATCATGTTTGAGTCGCTAGTAAAGACTTGTTGGCGGCATGTTTTGCAGATTACCATTTACTGGCGAGTGTCCGACTAAAGCCAAACCATGGAATTACCGTTCCATTTTTACAGCACCAACTGCTTGGACTGCTGTCCACTTTGTTCCCTGGTATGCTCTTCACATCTGGCATGTTGTTTATATCCATGCTCCTCTAGCAGTGCTGTAAACGAGTAGTTGCGTGTGATGTAAACATGCTAGCACAAAGTTGTAGCGTTGCGGCAGTTACATTAACCTCACTGACTGTTCATACAATGTTTGTAGCTTCCAAGTTGCAGGACATCTGCATAGACTCCGTTGAAGTCAGCCCACAAGTGACCACTTGCCCATAATCATCCCTGTGCCCCACTCTCCGGGCATGACCAATCAACCAACACTTAATTCAACTGTTAAATTAATTTAAATCTTGAATTGTGAAGTCAAGCCTGGAGAGTGAGGCACAAGGATGACGTCAAAGAAGCCAACTGTTGTTATGTTACAAAACATGCACTACACTGCGTGTGCGTCATTAGAATAGAATAGAATAGAATAGAATAGAATAGAATAGAATAGAATAGAACAACAAAGTGGAGGTACAACAAAATTGCAGGTGGCTTTACAAGATGCTGGTACTTGGTATAAATATAAATAGTATAAATATAAATAGTATAAAGAGTGTAAACTGTGTAGAGAGTGAGGGGATTTGCAAGTGTTGGTCTGATTTAGAGTGACTTTAGACGACCTACACGAGTGAATTCCAGAGCAATCCAATTGGCAGCTCGCGGCCCACAAGCAGCCCGGAACAAACCCTCAAGTGGGTCAGCCTGTGGTCCAACCTACCTGAATTGAATTGCATCGCAATCGCAGCATGTTAACTAAACCTAGAAATCAGAGAATAATATCTGTTGAGAGGCTGAAATAAGAGGAGTTGGACCATTTTAAGTTAAAAATGATTTAAACAATTACTCGATTAGCAAGATACTTGTTTATTAATTTCAAAATTGATTAGATGTCGATTAATCGATTAATATAGACAGGTTTAGTATCTATATTTAGAAATGACGGCGAGTGTGCTCCCCAGACAACAATCATGGGTCACATTTTCTTGTGCTTGGCCCCGAAGGCAGCAGGCTTAAACGTGGACAGTGACATAAAAGTTTAGAATTCCTAAATTCCAAGGTGAGCCTCAACTGTCAGGATCGGTTGTGGAGCATGGAGCAGGACGACCAAGTGCAGCTTGGACCAGGGTTTATTGAAGCAACTCAAAATACAGACTCGGTTTACTGACATGACTTAAACAATAACTTGACTGACTGACCGGGACGTGAAACAAGAAGACAGCAGGACATGACGGCATCAAGACCGTACGCCAACACCGAACGACAGCAACCAAAACCAAAACCAATACCAATGATCCGACAGGGAGTGAGGGGCAGACGGGACTTTTATACACGACAGGTAACGAGAGGCAGGTGGGAACAATCACACTGATCATGGGCACACAGGAGGGGAGGGGCGAGCACACAGACAGAAACCAAGACAACAGACACATAGTGGAGCAGTTGGGGACGAGATGTGACATCAACTTCACAACCAAGGTCATTTCATCTGAAAAGAATGAAGAAAGCAACAAGGTAGGTGGAATGGGAAAGGAGCAGAAGGAGATATGGAAAATAAACTACTATATTTAGCCTGATATGACATTCCACAGAAGTATGTTACTGTTTTTACTGAAGGAGGACAGTAAGGGATAGACAGTGGATCCAACACATACGTATGTATGATAATGATAATCCCATACCTTTTACAGATCTGAACTATATATATATATATATATATATATATATATATATATATATATATATATATATATATATATATATATATATATATATATATATATATATATATATATATATATAAACGTTTTCCTCACCCCTCGTGGGTGGTCTCTTTTCCCCTTCAAGCTCGGGTCCTCTACCTCTCACGACGGTCTAAACCCAGCACACGTTCCCTATATATATATACATATCCATTCATCCATTTTCTGAACCGCTTAGTCCCCACGGGGGTCGCTGGCGTGCTGGAGCCTATCCCAGCCGTCATCGGGCAGTAGGCGGGGGACACCCTGAATTGGTTGCCAGCCAATCACAGGGCACACAGAGACAGACAACCATTCGCACTCACACTCACACTCACACCTAGGGACAATTTGGAGTCTTCAATTGGCCTACCAAGCATGTTTTTGGAATGTGGGAGGAAACCGGAGTGCCCGGAGAAAACCCACGCGGGCCCGGGGAGAACATGCAAACTCCACACAGGGAGGGCCGGAGGTGGAATCGAACCCGCACCCTCCTAACTGTGAGGCGGACGTGCTACCCAGTGCCCCACCGAGCCGCCATATATATATATATATATATATATATATATATATATATATATATATATATACATACATACATATATAAAATTAAGTCACACAATGGGTTTGCAGTAAAAAAAATTATATATATCGTCAAATTGAGGCAGAGTATCTTACTATATGGTTTGTGGATATTTTCAGTCTCATCTTCTGCCAAGGAGGAGGAGTGAGAAAGTTTTTTTAAATGAGAGAAACAATGTAAGAAAGCATGAGTTGATATACTATAGTGGAAATATAGAGGTATGGCATAGGGTGGTGGGAGCAGCAGAAGAAGAGGAAATAGAAGAGCGGAAAAAGTAGAAAAACCTGGTTGCCAGGTACTGTAATATATTCAATTGTGAACAAGTGTATGTGACTATCTCCAATAATAATAATAATAAAAAAATAATCGCCATCAATTTGTAATATCATCATTCTAGTTCCTGAATTATATTATAAAAATAAAACTGAAGTGAAATAGATGCCCAAGACGCCCAAGGAGAGCGTACAACGTAAACGGGAAAGATAGATCGAGCGATAATGACGCTACAGAATAAGGGAAAGGCTGTGCAAGATTGTGCAATTTCAGCAAGATCTGTTTGTGTGTGTTGTTCCAGATGGCAAGGTTGACGTTAATGAATGATTGGTGCTGGTGGCATCACACAAAGAGTGTACTTAGAGACGGAATAAATAAGATCATGTACCTTCTGGTAGGTCCCTTTTTTATGCATTTGCCAGATTAACAGCATTGTAACAATAACACTCGGGTATTATTCTTGCTTAGGGTCACTGATTAGAAAAAACAAATCTTATAATATTAAAACTATTTTCAAATCATGAATATGTTGCCAGTTTTAAGCTTCCAAATTTACTTCATAAACAAGCCAGCATCAACATGAAAAACTAGCAGCTACTTTAGGGAGAAAAACACAAAACACCAGAAAGCTAATAAATACTTAAAAACATCCAGTGGAAAGTGGGGACACAATAGATAAACAAGTTTTCTAGCATAACTAAGACGGCACATTTCTTAAGCGTCACTCTCCAGAATGCTTTTGGATACGTCACTAGTTGCAACTGTGATCTGGCTGCTGGCTGAGGCACATACCCATTATCCAGGTTTCACCATTTATTGTACTGATGTCATAGGTTGTCCAAATAACAACTACTGTATAAAACCCAGTAATTTCCATCTTGCTTTAAAATTGTAAAACAATTGGAAAAGACAATAAAAGTTCTTATCTTGGCCATGTGCTTGCATTGGATGCAAACATTTGAAGACTGTTACAAGATAATAGAAGAATTGCCATTCATTTCAATTTGAAGGAAAAATGCTATATTGGGATAGAGAAGTATTTCTTTCACTGTTTTAGGGAAATGTTGTGGATCAAAATTAATAATAGTATTGGTACTTTGTGATTAAAGTGTTGAGCACTTGGTATTTATTGGTCTGAAAAAATAATGTCACTGAACATCCCGAGTCTTCAAGCAGCCACACATCCAAACAGGTAGTGTATGTAAGTGTATTACTTTCTGAACTAATTACAGTAATCCCTCGTTTATCGTGGATAATTGGTTCCAAAAACCACCCGCGATAAGTGAAATCCGCGAAGTACGGTCACCAACAAGAAGTACTGGGCAGGCTAACGAGTTAGCGGAAAGATGCTAATTCGCGGTCATGCTAACACGTGAAAACGAACTTCTAAAGGAATGCAAATGAACATTTGGAGCAACTCTACATTGTCCTAAAGGTTAGACACGTCTCCTCAATTTATAAGTTTTATTTTGACTTTTAAATGTTTTTTTTAATTTGGAAAAAAAATCTGCGATGTAGTGAAGCCCCGATAATCGAAACGCGAAGTAGCGAAGGATCACTGTACTAGCACTGACTTGACAAGCTGACATACATATTGCAATGTTTTCAATTATTTTATGAAACTGTGTGGAAAAGCTGTCCAATGTGCATTTGTACAGAATTGTAAAAGTGCCAGTGTCACGTCTCGTCCCCAACTGCTCCACTATGTGTCTGTTGTCTTGGTTTCTGTCTGTGGCTCGCCCCTCCCCTCCTGTGTGCCCATGATCAGTGTGATTGTTCCCACCTGCCTCTCGTTACCTGTCGTGTATAAAAGTCCTGTCTGCCCCTCACTCCCTGTCGGATCATTGGTTGCTGTCGTTCGGGGTTGTCATACTGTCTTGATGCCGTCATGTCCTGCTATCTTCTTGTTTCACCTCCCGGTCAGTCAGTCAAGTTATTGTTTGTTAAGTCATGTCAGTTTGCCTTTTGAGTTGCTTCAATAAACCCTGGTCCAATCTGCACTTGGTCGTCCTGCTCCATGCTCCACCCGACCGTGACAGAATGATCCGACCACTACAACGACCAGCGCTTGGACCCCCTTCCACCACCAGCTTCCACTGCGACGCCCGATCCACGTCTGAGCAGGTTCCATCGCCGTGGGCTCCACAGCTGCCGTCGAACTTGCTCCCGCGACTCCGAACCCGCGGCCGCCATCGGAGTGCTTCTGGCGCCAGCGGCTTTGCGGCCGCGATCGGACTCTGGTGCCGCGACGCCGGACCCACGGCCGCCGTTGGAGTGCCTCCCGGCGTCATCAGACTCACGGCCGCCATCGGGCTCCACCCCAGCGTCGCAGGACCCGCGAACGTCAGCAGACATCCAAGCCAGCTGCGTCGGACCCGCGATCGTCCCTGGCTCCACTCCCACTGCTGCGGCGCGTGATGGCTCTTGCCGCCGCGCACAGCCCCGCCTTCCGAATGCCGCCGATCACGGTACGGACTTTGTGAGTGGCCGCCGATCGCGGTACAGACTTCCGGAGTCGCCGCCAATTGCCGTACGGACTTCCTGAGTTGCCGCCGATCGCGGCACAGACTTCCAAAGTCGCCGCTCGAGTGCGGTGCGGTTTGGTTCCCCGAGTCGCCGCCCGAGTGCGGTTCTGTTCCCCAAGTCGCAGCCAGAGTGCGGTTCTGTCCCCCAAGCCGCCGCCAGAGTGCGGTTCTGTCCCCCAAGCCGCCGCCAGAGTGCGGTTCTGTCCCCCAAGCCGCCGCCAGAGTGCGGTTCTGTCCCCCAAGCCGCCGCCAGAGTGCGGTTCTGTCCCCCAAGCCGCCGCCAGAGTGCGGTTCTGTCCCCCAAGTCGCTGCCAGAGTGCGGTTCTGTCCCCCAAGTCGCCGCCCGAGTGCGGTGCTGTTCGGTTCCCCAAGTCGCCGCCCGAGTGCGCTGCTGTTCGGTTCCCCAAGTCGCCGCCCGAGTGCGGTTTGGTTCCCCAAGTCGCCGCCGAGTGCGGTTCGGTTCCCCAAGTCGCCGCGCGAGTGCGGTGCGGTTCGGTTCCCCAAGTCGCCGCCCGAGTGCGGTGCGGTTCGGTTCCCCAAGTCGCCGCCCGAGTGCGGTGCGGTTCGGTTCCCCAAGTCGCCGCCCGAGTGCGGTTCGGTTCCCCAAGTCGCCGCCCGAGTGCGGTGCGGTTCGGTTCCCCAAGTCGCCGCCCGTGTGCAGTTCGGTTCCCCAAGTCGCCGCCCGTGTGAAGTTCGGTTCCCCAAGTCGCCGCCCGAGTGCGGTTTGGTTCCCCTAGTTTTTTTTTTTTTGAGACGTCGGGAGCCGTCCCTTGTGGGGGGGGGGGTTCTGTCACGTCTCGTCCCCAACTGCTCCACTACGTGTCTGTTGTCTTGGTTTCTGTCTGTGGCTCGCCCCTCCCCTCCTGTGTGCCCATGATCAGTGTGATTGTTCCCACCTGCCTCTCGTTACCTGTCGTGTATAAAAGTCCTGTCTTCCCCTCACTCCCTGTCGGATCATTGGTTGCTGTCGTTCGGGGTTGTCGTACTGTCTTGATGCCGTCATGTCCTGCTATCTTCTTGTTTCACGTCCCGGTCAGTCAGTCAAGTTATTGTTTGTTAAGTCATGTCAGTTTGCCTTTTGAGTTGCTTCAATAAACCCTGGTCCAAGCTGCACTTGGTCGTCCTGCTCCATGCTCCACCCGACCGTGACAGCCAGAAGACAAGGTAGCATACTTTATGAGCAAACACTTAAACAGTTCTTGACATGTACAAAAAGAGCAATGAGGTTTGGCTGACAGCATGGAACTACCAAAGAGGTACACAGACAAACAAGCAAACCACACCCCATCTTATCTCCGTTCCCTAGTGTCTCCACAGGGGCAAAGTGTTGGCATGGCCTGCCTACACAGAGGCCATAGAGAGATTTACCTCCTCTGCACTGCTTGTTCTGAGAAAGTAGGACAAAGAGAAGGGTAGATGGAAGATGAAGGGAGTTTAGGCTGTGATGGGCAAGGTCATGTAAGTATGGAGATTTTATAGGGACATGGCGCCCAAGGTGACTGTTGTGACTAAGAGTGACGCACACATCATGGTCTCAAGTTCAGAGTGTAAAAGACGGGCTGGAGGGCCAGACTGAAGAAATAAAAAAAGAGTGATAGATGGAAAATGAGACCGATTTGGTCTTTACTTGAGTCGCGTTGGAAAGTGGAGAGCTCAGTGTGTGTGTGCTGCAACAACCCCCACTGGCAGATTACAGAGTGACGTAGTGTTATCATTTCGCTGATAGGCGGTCTTCCACAGGAGGGGGATAGGGAGGAGGAGGAGGAAAGGGTAGTGAAGGGAGGGGTGAGGACAGAAACGGGGAGGGGTGACAAGTCTCATTGCTGGAAAAATGGTCTAATAGCAAAGAAAAGGGGAGGGAAAGAAGGAGGCAGGAAAAAGGGAAAAGTGAGGCAGAGATAGAGACATAGTGCTGCACAAAGGAACAGAGCAGACACAAAGAGGAACAGAGGGGTAAGGAGGGGAGAAAGATGGCTGAGACCTTTTTGTATACATGATCAGCCAGTACAAAAGCAAGCCAAAACCTTAACAGTTTAGGAATGGGATATAAGAGTGGAACAATGAAAGACAGGTGACACAGACGTGGAAGGGCAGACTATAAAATTGTTAATACACAAAAGAGAGAGATAGCAAAAGAAAAAAAAAAGTCAGAACGGGTGGTTCACACATCGTGCTTGCTGGTCCCCACATGGCAGCATCAAGAAACATTTACAATGAGGCAGCTGTTCCATTAGCTACTGCCATTGTGCCTAATTACATCCTGGTCTTCTTAGACAAACATACACACACGCACACACACACACGCACTCTCTCTCTCTCTCTCTCTCTCTCTCTCTCTCTCTCTCTCTCTCTCTCTCTCTCTCTCTCTCTCTCTCTCTCTCTGTCGCACGCACGCACGCACGCACGCACACACACACACGCGCGCGCGCACACTAAGAGAGCATATGTGAACGTAAACACACAATCGTTGCCCGTCCAGCCAACCAGAAAATCCCAACCACGCACGCTAACAAGGAAGGGAACTTGGCGCAGCAGACACACAATGTGTGTGTTAATCACAGTGCACAGTCCCTTACACCCTACCAAGCCCCCATACAAGAACACACGGCAGAGAAATGACACTTTATACACAGACACAAGCACGCACTGCATGCGCGCACACCTCCCCCAGCTTTTGAGGAGGATCTGAGGCATTGTGAAATACCAAACATACCAGAGAAGCCACATGAGAGAGAAAAAGGCAGCGTTTGAGACGCCTCAAAAGGCACACTCACACTCTGAGATGCACTGCTTGCAGTTTTACAAGAATGAGGCTTTTCACACATCAACACAAACACACAAGAGCAAGATAACACGATTCAATGCCCGATAGACAAATATGCATTGGTGCCAACCCTGCACAGAGACACACACACGAACACACATACAGGCATAGACTTTCCGCTTAATCAGCTCAGTGTTGTAGTATTTGGATAAGAGGCACTCCTAAGACAACCTGACAATGGTGAGACGGGAGAGCTTACACTGTATTAAACCAGACGAACAGTACCCAGCCATTTTCCAAGGAGTGTAATGTTGCTAACCTGCCAAAGCAATCATGTGGAAGAGGAACTAAACAAAGTTGGTTCAAACTTCAATCCAAGTGTGTGAAATTGTGAACAAAGTGTTGGATATCAGAAGGCCACTTTACTGCTCACTTTGAAAGTACAGTTCGTGCTCCATCCACCAGGTGGACATTGTTTTTATGTCTCATCTACTTCCATATAGTACGTACCAGTGATGTCATCAATGATAGGATGCCTCAAGTGAGCCATGTGACTTAACTCAAATGCAAATAATGAGCTAATGTTAGCACATGTATTTTCTATATCAAGCAAGTGTGTGCTCTCATCTGCAGCAAGACACTCAGCACGCCGCTTGAAAATGCAGATATGATCATTTTCCTCAACAAGGACTGTTTTTCTATTCATACTGTATGTGCTGCTAGTCTGAACCCGGTTGCCAAATTGCTCTGCTTTTGTCTATCTACACAGCAGGTTAGCTCATCAGTGGGAGCCACGTGTCCACTCATTTACAGTCACATGTAATAGTATTTTTACGAGTTTTTAAAAATACAACTCTCCTGTGAAAGGGAGAAATATACTTCCATTAAGGTTCATAGGTTCGATGATAACGCTGTAAGAAATTCTGAGTAAAGTTCATAAAAAGCATAGAAGTATTCGTTGACAAGTTCAGACAATAACTGATTTGCATCTCTGTTTAAACCAGGGGTGTCCACACTTTTCCTTTTTTGTTGGGCAGTGGGGTACTGAAATGATGTTTGATTGGTTGAAAATATGAGAGAAGAGAATAAACTTCTCCTCTTTGACCTTGCCTCCCAGTGTAGAAACTAAGTACTGTGGTACAATGCAGGCAAATTTATTTTGTATGATTCTAATCCAGTGCTCTTTTCCATTCCTTTTAATGTGGCATAATAAACACACAAAAAATCAGACCACACAGAATAATTTACAGACTGTATACTGTTGTTTTTCTTTTTAAGATGATTATTATTATGGTGTTCACAATTATTTTGCAGCTGATTGGGGCTAGCAAAGGAGCCGCCGTAGTGCGCTGGTCAGGAAATAATGGGTGTTTCGACATTGCCAATGAACCTATCATAGGACGACTTAGGACATGTGACATGCAGCAAGACGAACAAACTTTCTGTCCTTCCATACTTTCTGTGTTGTGCTCATGAAATGTTCCTTACAAGCAGTTTAGCTCACGCAGCATCTTTCCACCACCTGGTACACTGAAACAACAGTAGACAAGACTTCCCATACCGTCATGCAAGAAGATCATTCATTTAAACCAGGGGTTTTCAACTAGTTTTGTCCAAGGGACCACCCTTATAACCAAGAAGCAACTCAGGGACCCCTGCTTTGGCAGAATATTAGTTTATTTGGCACTGAAGGAGGACAGACCTATACCGGCTATTTATTTGCATCTATTTTGGGACTCTCAGCTGCATTTGAAATAATTTGGATGGGTAACAGATTCACAAAATTAGCTGGGAAATAACCAAAATTTATACCTAACATTTAAAAAAATTCCATTTACAATTTCGCGGACCACCTGCAATACCACCAAAGACTACTAGAGGGCCGCGGACCACCGGTTGACAATGACTGATTTAAACCATTTATGCTTTTTTTTCTTTCAGTTGATCTGCCTTAGTCAAATAACTCAAAGGGTTTGTTTACCACCATCGGAGAATATTTGCCTTTTGCCACCCGAAAGAACCTATGACATCGTGGTGTCATATATAGCTGTACATCATTGTTTTCTGTTTTAATTCTGGTCTAAAAGGTCTCATTCACACATTATTGTAAATACGTAGTAGTTTTTGGATTAGTAGGTCTGCGCACCAGCTGAAAATGTTTGGTCGTCTGACCTTAACAATGACAGTTTAGAAAAAACACCCAGAGGCAAAGCAGGCAGTTGTCTCACCGAGTCTGCAATCAGCAAGAGTAGATGTAATTCTCCCATTCAGAACAGGTTTCAATTATTTTACTCTCAGGATTAAGATGGGGCGAGTCCCTTTTATGAGTGACTGCATTACCATTGCTCTGATGGGGACATTGTCCATTACACCTCATTGGTTCCCTAAATCACTATTCATTTTCAACGGGGTACCCTCTAGTTTAAACCCACCGAGAGGAGCAAATAAGAGAGGATACAAAAGAGAACAAGATAAATCGGTAATGTTGTGGACACCACGTCAAGCCAAGCAAATGCAACAGCTGAAGAGATGCACCCCTGCTTAGGACAGGTATGAGCTGTTATCACTCTGTGGCGTGCTCTACCTCACACACGCACGCACACGTGTGCACACACACATGCTGTCTTCATTTCCATCCCCCACCTTGATTTATGAACTCTACCAGGGAGATTGCTTTTCTCAAGAGCAAAACGTATAGCAGGCTGCCTTTGAAAAAAACTATATCACATGCACAAGCTCATTGCACCAAACAACAATAACTAGTAGTTGAGGACACTTGTACGTGGAAACATTTTTAATTATTTTTCTAATTTCTAATTTGATGCACAAAAATCAGAAAAACAGTGTGTGTGTTGCTTTTTGCTGCTGTGTTTAGTAGAACTGTTATTGTAATTTAACATTTTGTGAATTTCTGCAGTGAAAAAAGTGATTTAACAGTAATACGGATGTACATTTTAATTGTATTTGCAACACTGTTATTCTCAATCATTGATTAATATCGTTATTTAAATAGGCCATCAATTGTTGCAGCTGCAAATATAGTTAAGGTTTTATTGTTCATTAAGGCTGCTGGAGCATGGACTTTTCAAGAGATGAGAAATTAAATCATGTGGAGGTTTACCTACGTACCTGTGTTCAACATGTCACACCTGGTGAGAAGTTGCTCCTGCTATATTTCTATTCTGGGCCTCAACCTTGTGATCTTGTCATTGTCTTTGTGGCTATTTTTGTCATGCAACTATGCCCAAAGCAGTTCATGAGACACCAAAATGTGTGTGTGTGTGTGACAAAAAACTGTTGTCAGCTAAGAGTCCCGGTGTCAAACGGTTACTACATAAAGACTGATGGTGGCTCATTTGTAGCGCTGACAGTGAGGGTGTGACTCTCTGAAAACAATAATGTAACCTCTATTGTCTTGTGTCCTCTAAATTATTTTCTTTGCAGGGTTTGTAATCAAGACACATGCTTCATATCACTTAAGTGTGCTTATGTATTGTTCATTTGCATATATTTTACAATAAATTTAGTGGCCACTGCATTATGTACAATTAGATGGCACTAGGGCAGCTCGGTGCAGCACTGGTTAGCACGTCCGCCCCACAGTTAGGAGGGTGTGGGTTCGATTCTTCCTCTGGCCCTCCCTGTGTGAAGTTAGTATGTTCTCCCCGTGCCTGCGTGGGTTTTCTCCGGGCACTCCGGTTTCCTCCCACTTCCTAAAAAAACATGCCAGGGAGAGAGACATAGTCTCTCCAACCTGGGCCATTCTTGGGAGCTCCTTCCAGTTGGACATGCTTGGAACACCTCACCAGGGAGGAGTCCAGGAAACCAGATGCCTGGACCGCCTCAGTTTGCCCCTCGTGATGTAGAGTATTTGACTCAGTGAGCACTGAAGCTGTGTTACGCTTGGCCGGCTGGTACTCATCAGTGTCCAGTGTCCCACAGGCCAAATAAGCTTGATAGGACTCTTTCTTCAGTCTGACAGCATCTCTTGTCTTTGGTGTCCACCAATGGATTGGTGGATTGCCACCACAACAGGTACACTGCCGTTCAAAGGTTTGGGGTCACTCAGACAATTTAGTGTTTTCTATGAAAACTGACAGAATTGCACAAGGGTTTTCTAATCATCCATTCGTCTTCTAACACAATTAGCAAACCCAATGGACCATTGGAGGGATGGTTGCTGTAAAGTAGATATTGCAGTAAAAACCAGACGTTTGCAGCTAGAATCGTCATTTATCGCATTAACAATGTATAGAGTGTATTCTGATTTGTTTAATGTTTTCCTCATTGAGAAAAATAGCGATTTTATTTAAAAAATAAGGACGTTTGTAAGTGACTCCGAACTTTTGAAAGGTAGTGTATCAACCACTTTAGGGCCACAGCTCCGGTCGGCCACCTCAACAGTGGAGACACAGAACATGGTCCACTCTGACTCAATGTTCCCCGCTTCCCCTGGGAGAAGGGCGAAGAAGCACTGCCGGACGTGGGAGTCCAATACAAGCTGTCCAATGACACAACCACAAGTCAAATATTAAAGGGTGGGCCATGGGACCATATGACAGATGCCAATGGGAAATGTACTAATATAAAATGACAGGATATTTAAGGTTCCTGAATGAGAAAACACTAACCAGTTTAAGATCACCTGGAACATTCAATTTTGTGTGGGGTTCTAAGTATGGTCAATAAGCAGGAATTCCAGAGTAAACAATAAATGTCAATCTCTATACTTGAGAGGATTTGCTGAGTTCAATACAGTTTAAATACACATTTCTGCATGCGCTTGTTTATACAGTCTTTATCAGCTGTTCTACAATGGATGGGTGGAAGAATCAATTTTCCATTTGAATCAATCTGTATTACAACTTTTCAAATCTTTAAAGTTCACAGTGGAATCTTAAAAATCGAATGTCCAAAAAAACACACTTACAGTTGCAAAAAAAAAAAGAAGAACAACCTGCATGTAATATGTCGCATGAGGGTTCAGGAAATTGTGCGACACCGTAGCATCCCCAAGAAACATCAATTGAGAGCATCTAAGGAATAATTACGGGGCTCATGTTTTGACATCTATTTCCTTTTTGCACGACTGCCATGCATGATGTCAACAGCTTTTATTTACACACTCATATTCACGTGGATGCGCAGACACACAGGTTGGCTGTTGATGGTGCGGGTAAGGATGTGCTTTCCCAAGCAGTTTCAACTTTCTGTGAGAGTGGCAAACATTCCGGTATGTATGGTAAGCAGATTTTCTGCCTTCTTGCACATAAACTACAATATGCAAGTGTGTGACAAGGTAAGATAGAGCAAAGGAGGAAAAGAGTGGAAAGGAAAAATATGAGGGGCGTTAAATTGTTTAAATTAAACCATACTATGGAAGATGAGAAAGGATACATTTTGTGTCTCCCATAGCGTGTCAGTCTTCATAGGTGAATGCACATGATCGGGAAGCCAAGTTTGTAGCAGGAAATGACATGAAACCCACGACACTGATGATCAATGCTGTGAAATTGGAACTCTGGTTGGAAAGTGAATTATCTTTGCTTCACCGGTGATGATGTCTCACTGCTCTGTTTGTTTGATCAACTTTGTGGATGGAATTAGTGTGACAGCAAATCTTTATTGGTATGGGTTTGTGTGTTTAATTGTCTCCATCCCCTTCATGGTTTGTCCACTGAAATCGCTATATGCGTAATGTTACCAAACCCGCAAAACATGATAAACTGCTGGATTGTGCACATTGTCTTCGATAATAAAATTCTAAGGTTGACTTAAGGTTTCCAAGTTTATGATGACTAGCTAACAATTAGAAGGTAGTTTCTAAAGCAAGATAAATCACTTCACATGAAATGACTTGCTTGGGTTACAAGTGATCGTAACACTAGCTATTTTTAAAAATCTCTACAATCCGATCAGAGTTCGGATTAAAATTATGATCAGATGTATTGTTTACACAAATAATATTAATTCAATTAGGACTTGCGTGTTCATGCATGCTTTGACATGCGCAGTTCAGTTTGGGCAGATTGCAGGCGAAACAAAACATCGCTCCATCCATTCCTAATTTAAACATTAGCGTTATTTCGCATATTTTTCACATTGACAATGCAGCTTCTGGTAATAACCAATTGTGTATAGTGACATCACGGTAGAGCACGTTTGTTTTGAAATGTCGGAATAAGTGTTTTCATGCGCGCCGATCGAATTATCAATCAATATAAACCACCCCTCTCATTCGGAATAAAATCTTGATGGGAATGGGCTTGAGTCAATCAGAATATTCTGAATGGGGTGTGCACATGACGTATTTTTATCCCAATGAGGCTTTCAATTTGAATAAATGTGTCCATACAAACATTGGTACTGAAGCTAAGAAACCTACAGCATTGATGCCACTCAGGATGATTACTGATCCAGTGTACCATTAAGGCGTGTGATTGTGTTCGCTGTGATGGGTCATATACGGAAGACAAACTGATTTAAGTGTGCCGTGGCAATCAAAGACTTCTCTAATCTTGAACTACACACTAAAACCTAATGACTCACAGCCTTTTGCAGCTGCAAACTAAACAAAAGGCTTGGTAAAAAATGCATGTTTATTGTAGTGATTGCTACTTATCCATTATTTCCACTGTACTTTTTTCAAGGAACACTTCTTATGAGACAAAAGTAGGTTGTTTTCATGAATTTTGTCAGTTTTTGCTTTATTCTGTCATTTGTGTCAGTATCAAGTACAATAATGTTGGATTAGGGTCCTTTAAGAGTGGATTATCTGTTTCAAATCTATTTGAGGTCAATTGTGTCCGTCCATTCTGCGTGCCTGCAACACCACCTCCTTGCACATCTCTTGTATTATCCTCCTTTCCCTTGAGCGCTGTATTGGTGGTCTTGGGGTTTGAGAGGGGAGGGCTGCCACGATAATGCGCAGACTGCGACTCTGAGACACAAATGGGTAAACAGTATAATTCTGGTGTCTGCTCTTGGGCAAGTTCACATTATGTGCTAGACTAACCAGTCGTGTGTACGTATGTGTGTGTTTGTTAGCATCTGAGTGAGCAGATGGGGAGGATGGGGTAAATTTAAGGGACGAGGGCAGGGTCACATCTGTGTCTTCTCTCATGTATGCCCTTGTGCGTGTGTGGTGCCCATATTTGGTACCATCAACACAAACAAGATGATTACTGATTAGTGACACGGCACACAATTACATAAAAATCAAATGTCTAACCTCCCATATTTCTTCAGCCATCAGTTTTTCTGTGAAATCTACTATCGACATCTCTTGATTTGGTTAATTCGCAACCAAAATCCAATTAGTTAAACACTGATAATATTAGTGAGAGTGTCAGTACCTTCAGCATTAAAGTGCTCAAATAATGGAGCATTTAAACAGAGACAAGCTGTCGCGTGTATGCACACACACAGAAGCAACCCCTGTCTACCCTAATCTTGGAGCTGCCATTGATTTGGGCTGTAAGGTGCCTTGGGCAATGGTTTCCACAGCAACCGGCAGCTGAGGAAGGCAGCCAAAGTTTGAGCTGGTGTGAGGGAAGTGTCTGCATGATGTTTGTGTGTGCGGGCTATTTGTGAGTATGTACACGAGCAACCAAACATGAATATTTTTTGAGTGTTTGTGTGTGTGTGTGTGTGTGTGTGTGTGTGTGTGTGTGTGCGTGTGTGTGTGTGTGTGTGTGTGAGAGGTACTGGCAGTGGGACAGCAGTCTGTTTAGTATGCAGGCTTCTGACTGCATCTGCCTTCCTACCTTTCTTTGGCTCACAGGTTTCAGAGAAAAGAAAGATCCATCCATCCATCCATCCATCCATCCATCCATCCATCCATCCATCCATCCATCCATCCATCCATCCATCCATCCATCCATCCATCCATCCATCCATCCATCCATCCATCCATCCATCCATCCATCCATCCATCCATCCATCCATCCATCCAACCCCAACCTACCTACCTACCGACCCATCCTTACTTCAACTTAATCGTTGATGTGGGGGGGGGGGCAAAATAGGCAAAATCATGATACATTTTTCTGAAATTACCAATGGCCATCTCTGTCATTACCATTGTAGTACACTGGCCATGAGAAACAAAAATCAGAAAGTCGTAGGAAGATCCCTATTGATATACTTTGGTTTACTGTGTTATATGTAATGTAACTAATGACTTCAGACTAATAATGAAGTTAATATTTGGACTTCCACAACGATTTAGGTTTCATGGCGTCACGAATAAATAAGTCATAAGTCGCTAATTCATAGTATATTAGCTAATACAATCTATTCTGACCAGTGGCTATGGGGTGGCCAGTAAATGTTCGTCACCCCAACTGGTGAAGTGCTTTGTTTCAAAGTTAAAAACAACTTTGTGGGGTCGGTGTTGCATACTGCAGCATATTGTACGTACCCATAATGGATGCTTATACTGCTATATGGAGAAAAACAATGCAGAAGTTATCCACACCTCAGATGGCACAACCAACTAGCCTCTAATCTCAGAAACAACCCCAAAATTACAGATATGCATTTTATCTCATGAAATCATACATTTTCTATAAACACGTAGACAGCAACAACCCTATTGAGTCGAAGCGATGTGGTGCAGTACCAGCAGCTTCCTCTAAGCACAGTGTTTAAGGAGGCGAAGAGGGAAGGCTGCAGGGAGAATGATGAGAGAAGAGATATAAAGAAAAAAGTAGACACTAAAAGCACAGAGAAAGCAGTTTGTCGTGTGTGCCTCTTCACAGGAAGCATCTCAGCAGAGTGAGGGAGAGCAAATACACGCGAGAACACAGCCCCCCCATTAGCCCTCTTCCTTTCCACAAGTACACCCCTCGACAACTTGCACCCACCCCCCATCTTCAGAGACTCACAAGGGATCTGAGAGCAGCTCAGCTCAAGCCCTGACACGTGTGCCTGAGAGAGGGGAGGAGTTAGAAAGTGAGCAGTATTCAATGTATGTGTGTGCATGTGTGTGCTTGTGAGAGCAATAGAGTGTGTGACCGAGTGAGCAGACAATCTGTGAGCGTGAGGGAGTGCAATATTGCTCTCTCGCCGCGTGGGGAGAGAGCCAGTCTTTTTCACCTTTCCCTTATTCCTTCTTTCTATCTTAGACCTTTGACTTCTAAGTTTACTATAATGTAGTACACCTATAACTCTGTTTGATAAAAAACAAAAAAAGAATCAGCAGTTACAAAATTCTGCTAGATTTCCTTCAGCGACAAGGTGATTGTATCACAGCACGAATAAAGCAAAAAAAAAAAAGTTACATAAATATGTGCATGTATACCACATTGAAAGCAGTTGTATTGATAATGAAAGTTTAAAGTAAAATGTGTTCTTATCTTCCTTTTTTTTAACCAATATTAAAGGCTTCTTTAGCATCAGTTGTAGACAATCTGGTCACTTCAAAATCAAATATTTTTCAGCCTCGTCTCACCACCTTTTTTTTATCCTTTGTGCGGTGGCCCACGGCCCAGTACTGGTCCACAGCCCATTAGTTAGGGTCGACTGTGCGAGACAATTATAACTTTAAATTGTAAATAATTGTATATTTATAATTGTAAATATTCAAATATCTGTGTCATGTCTGTATTCTATGAGAAAGCTGAATTCTTTAAAGCCGTGACAGTAGGGGACAAGACATTAATTTGGTTCCAGATATTCCCACCAACACATTCCTTATAAATGTAATTGTTGGTCCAAAATTTGCTCACAAGCTTTTTTTGTTTATTTCACTGTCAAGTTGAGAGATGATGGCGAGTGTTTGTATATAAAATGATATCAACTCATGTATTGGCTAGGTCTTGGCATTTGAGTCCCCATGTGGGAAACGGCAGCTGCTTTTCCTTGAGAGCTTGTGCACGTCAGGCTTTTCAGCACAACTGGTTGGAGAATGAGATGAAAAGAAGGGCAGAGACAATGATCAGAGTGGAATTACCTGAGGATAGCAAGAGGGGTGGAGAGAGTACGCAGCAGGAAGGACTTCACAAGTGTGCGCATGCATGTAGGCGTTTTCACAGCCTGTTTATTGTTGATGGTGTGTGTACGTGAACGTGGGGGCTGGTGTCGTGACTCATGGGGTTATTAGCACCGGCTCAAGCTTCTTCATGTACCGGAGTCGGTGTGTGACACCGACATTTCCTACATGCATCACAATATGCATTGACTTACTAACATACAAAAATGATCAAACTTGCTTCAGTTTAACATGGTGTTTTTCTTTTGGGGCCGAAGCGTTGTCAGTCCATCTTGCATCCTGTTCTAATTATGACGCAGATTAGAGCCAGAGATCTATGCAAAGTTTTCATATTACAATACTGCACATGCACTAAACATATACTGTACATCATGCTGTACACCTCAGCATTTTTTCTGAATCATACACATAGATGCCTGGACTGTGTGAACACACTGAAAGTATCACATCAAACACATACAACCATGCCAACATTTACCACAGGAACATGCCGGTGACTTTTCTTTGCCGAGACTTCTACCATCGTGGCAATCTCGGCAACAGCCATAAATTAGCGCACAGCATTATGTGAGGAGCAACAATTAAAGCTTGACTAATAAGCTTTTGAGGAGCACAGCTGATGTTTCCCTAATAGTTAGCCTAAAAAAAAATTATCGTGATGTTTGAGCTTCACTTGTGAAATACATGCATGCACACACACACACGCACGCGCGCGCACACACACACGCGCACACACACGCATACACACACGGGTACACACACACGTCTTCTTCTTTCTTCAGGTCCATGAAAATGCGCATACAGCATCCAGAAAAAATAGAAACCCAACGGAAACCTTGCGTAGTTTCGCATGCAGCTACGCTCCGCAATGCAACTGCACCTGACTTGACACACATGCTCCAATGCTTTCTTTCCCTTGTGGCGTCCGAACGGAGGCCTTAAGGCAGGGGTGTCAAACTTATTTTTTTTCACGGGCCGCATTGTAGTCATAGCTTCTATCGGAGAGCCATTATGACTGTCAACCCAAATAAATGTATGAGCACCTCATATTATATACAGTAAAAGCTACAAAACAAACTGACAAATAACTCATTTCAAATCAGACGAGTAAAAACTGGTCAAATATAAAAGAAAAAAAATATTATTAAAAGTGAAGACAATTTGCAATTCTAGTCATGACACGAATTTGATGCACAATTTGTCTTCGCGGGCCACATAAAATGATGTGGCGGGCCGTATCTGGCCCCCGGGCCTTGAGTTTGACAACAGTGCCTTAAGGCATTCGTTCGTTCCGCAGTCATTGTGAATTAGGTGTAATGTAAAAAGCACACAGCACTTGTTGTTCGCTGGTACTTAAACTTACACGTTGTTTGGGCAGTGCTGACAATCAGAAAGGATTTTCCAAGGTCTAACTACCAAACCCTATAGCGCAACGTTGAACCGGAAGTATTGAAGATGTCAACTTTGCTTACCAAAAGTTTCGCCTCAATTGTATGCATATAGTTCATTGGGTTGTTGCTTTTCACCCAACAGTGAACACAAGAAGTGCTGGAGGCAAAAAGGAAATGAGCAATTTTGTTGCTTGTTGCATGTGGTTTAACCACAAACTGTAATATGAAAATGACTTGCCAAACCTTTTTTATACCAGCATCAATTATTTGCCCATGGCAATTTAGATGTGAAAAAAAATGGATAGAAGTCAACACATCACAATCTACCCCCTGGTGGCTCGTTTCAGCAAAAGCCATAACGCCTACTCCAACAGATGTGTGTGGTTGTTGCATTGTTGAAGCGTCAAATTACATGGTTAAATCATCATCAAATATTTGAAGTCAAGCAAGCAGCTCTAACTAATAAGGAACCTGCAGACATAATCAGAATAGTATAGAAGTAAAATAAAGTAATTGAATTTTGTGGGACAATTAGACTCCAGTGTACTAATTACGTGTAAGTGCCTCTACAGTATCTACGATTTTGCCCTCATTTTGTTTAAAGCAAAAGGACACCAGCCGATATTGTCCACAGTATATAGTCCAATACAATCCCATAAGATGCAAGAAGAATATAGAAATATTTTGCATTCACGAAGCTCCATTTTGCATTGCTTACTTATTTTTCCCTTTAGAGCTGGTTGCTCCTTTTTCATATTCACTATATTCACAAAACAATAAATCTCTTGCTTCTTGTGCTTGCTTCTCGGCAAATTTCTCTCTACCCGTGCTTTTGCAGTCTCCAGTTCTCCTCTGCTCACTCAAATAAATCTCTCAAACCCCTCTCCGCCACCCATCGAAATCTACGAAACACACACAAACACATATGGGCACATTCGCACGCAGGCAAACACACAACCCTCTAGGCAACAGCCACAAAGGCCCCATATTAATAAATCTGCTCTTTTATTGGTGCTGAGTGTCTCTGGCAGGAGGGTAAGGGGGGTGGGGTGGGTGACGATGAGGAGGAGGAGGAGACTCAGAGATCAGCACAGGGGTGACTAACTAGTCATATCATGAACATAACAGAAGATGTGTTTGTGTAAGAAAGAAACACAAAGAAGGAAAGAGCATGCATATGCACATTCTATTCACAATACAACAGCACTGATATAATTAGCATTAAACACACCATGAAAAGAACCACTTGGACCTTTATCTGGTGTCGCAGTTTGCTAAAAAAATAAATAAATAAATAAATAAAAATAAAAGGTAGGTCTACCCACAGTATTTCTTCTCCAATGGATTATTCAAGACACCTGACATCTGGCTGAACCAGTGAAGCATTCTGAATATGGTCATGTTGGTCACCAGGCTCTGGAATCCAACTGCCTGAGGTGGGCTTTTGGTAATGACATCGGCAAGCTTGGCTTAGTGGACCAATCTCAGCCATCAGTCAGCCGTGACAGATTGGGGGTATGAGCGAAGGAGCTGTTTGGCTTGCTGTTAGTGTGTGTGTGTTTGTGCGTGTGCATGTGTGTGTGTTTAAGTGCATGCATTTGTGTGTTTCGGGGCGGAGGCAAGGGGGCTATCAGTGGTGGTCGCGTTGCAGAGGCATCAATACGCTCTCGACAGGCCATTTTCCTATTCCCCAGCCCTGGCTTGTTGCTGGGGTAACTACCGCCATTTTACCTTCACTGGCCGCACCACTGAAGGTCTTTAAAACAATTGGATGTCTGCCTGTTTAAATCACCTTTACCTCCAGAGCATCATCTGTATTTGTGAAGAAACGATTGTTTATATAAACCTTTGGTTGACAGCCATCATCCTGCACATGGACCAACTAAGCACGAGCGTACGAGCAACTAAAGGATTACTTGTTCTCATTCCAGGGTCAGATCAAAGAAAGAAATGTGGCCGTAGTGCTGACAAGCCTCCGGCACTAATTCAATGTCAACTCCTCACCAGCACTAATGATCATGGAGAGCATTAAACAATTAACTTACCTGTCCATGAGGCTGCATGTTGCTGTAGGGGATGTTCTGGTTCAACACTTTCTGCTTCATCAGCAACAGTCTCTTCTGCTCCTCACTCAGATGGGCTGTTTGGCCCGGAATAGGCCCTTGGGTTTGTCCTGGCCCGGCGCCTTGGCCTCCACCGGCCATGTAAGGAGGCATCATAGGGTTCTTGACCTGGCTGCTGCCTCCCATGGGTGGGGTCATCCTGTGATCAACCCCACTGCCGCTGAAGTGACTCAGTGGCTTGGTGTTGTTATATGACAAAATGGCTGCTGTTTGCTGCTGCTGCTGCTGCTGTTGTTGCTGCTGCTGTTGCTGCTGTTGTTGTTGTTTGGTCAGGGTGTTCTGGGCGATACTGTTCTGCTGTTGCTGGCCCATCAAGCTCATGTGATTGTGAGGGAGGTAGTTGTTCATAGGAGCTTTGGGCCCGTTGTTGGGGGCCATTCCAGCCACTAGAGGGGCCTGCGCTGTGTTAAAGGCTTGCGGTGGATACATCATGGGGCTATTGGGTTTATCTTGGTTAAAGGGTCCAGCATTGTAGGGACTGGTTGGTGGACCTGCTGGTGACCAGTTTGCTGCTTGTTGCTGCTGTTGCTTCTGTTGCAACAGTTTAGCACGCTGCTGGGCAGCCATTGCTTTTAGTTGCTCTGCATGGGAAAGTTCAGGTGTTACTGGTCCTACTGGCTGACCTGGAGCGACCCCGGGTCCTGTTTGTCCGGTGCTTGTTTGACTAACACCTGGGCCAGGGTTCATCATGTAGCCATTGCCAGGCCGTGAAACCGCTTGCGTCTGAGCCTGGGTCGGAGTCTGAGGAGAGCGAGCCACGCAGTTATGTAATGGGGACCCTGACGCCATCGCAACGGCAGGCGACTGTTGCAAAGGTTGCTGAGGAGGTGTTCCGTTGGCAGTGGTCGCAAACTGCGGGCCTGATGATGATGGTCGAACCTGAGAAGTATTCACAAAAAAAATAACAGCGATGCCATGTTGATGTCATATTGATGTTGATGTAGCTCTAAATGTAGGTCAGAATACACAAAAGTAGGTACAGTATACAATTATAAAAAAGTAGAATCATCAAGCATACTTTGTTGAGGTGATAATCTTGCATATCTACTTTTGCACCTTCCCTGTATGTAAAATCAATCATCCAGTAAAACACGTGGGAATTTATATTGCTGCACATAATAATTACTGTAATTTCCATTGTCAAATGTTCCATTGGCACCAAATAACTTATTAACCATTCCATAACGGTGAGGGGTGTCTTTAGCAGGGGTACTATCTTAAAAGCCCCTTTTTACAAAACATGTAACCGTCACAGTGGCGATGTAAGATATGAGTTTAATTTGTTTCGTGATTACGCTTGTAACCCAAACATTCTTTCCCTATTGAAATTAATGGTAAATGCCATTAATATGTTTCAGTCTATGTGCCAGTCATTCAACCATAGAAAACAAACATTTTCATTTGCGCTTTTTCAAAAGGACAAATACCACACAAATCAGCACCAACAAATCGGAAACCATGGTTCTCAGTCGGAAAAGGATGGACAGCCCTGCCATGTCTGCCATCTAGCGATTGATGCTGGTATTACAACTTACAATTTAAATACCGTAAAGCCCAGGTTGTGCCTTTGAAATGAATTGGGGGATATTTTCCCTTTACTAAAAATATTCTAGAAGAAAACATTGCTAAACATCCAATAAACATTTTCCACAAAAAACAAAGATTTGCTAACTCAAGACAAAGAAAAAAAAAATCAAATAGCGCAGAGCCATCGGTATACAGGGGTCCACTGTAGTAGACGAAACATGTTTATTAACTACCCACCAAAATAAATAAAATAAAATAATATAATTTTTTTTGGGGTGGTCTTTAGCACCTTTAGGTGCTGCTGTTACTTCTGCTTTCTGTGCAACTTGGAGAGTTGACACTACGCTACAGCGCCGTTATGTGTTGGAGCGCTTTGACTGCATTTTTTCCCAAAGTACCGCTTGGAAATTATGGTATTATGTCATTTTTGCCCGGTAAAATTCATGGCATAGAACTGGGCCTGGTACTTAGTGCATCACTACATCAGACCACGACATCATTTTTCAGTTTGCATCAGTCCGTCTCAGATGAGAGGGCCCTGAGAAATCGGCAGTGTTTCTGTATGTTGTTGATATTTGGCTTTTGCTTTGCATAGTTGAATTTTAACTTGCACTTGTAGATACGACAAACGTATCGTCTTACCTTAGTCCCTGAATAACCCCCGCCCCGAAAGAAAAATATTAAGTCATAGTTTGACCATTATATATATATATATATATATATATATATATATATATATCTTGCCTTTTTAGTGTAGTCGATTAAATAAAGGTTGAAAAGAATTTGTACAACTTGCGTCTGTACACAAAGTACAAAAGTAAAAAAAAAAAACAGAGACAGCTCTGTAATGGAAAAAGGCACGTGCATGTAAACTTAAGATTTCTTTACTCATTGAAATGAAAAGTGATAATTATGTAGGGGTCATTCTGGAAGTCCAACTGTCAAATGTAAGATGCACTCTGTCGACTGCGTACAGCTTCTGCAACTTCTGACGTGTTTTCATGTTGGTATTGGGTATTTTGGTTCCAATGTTTGGACAATGTTGATAAACCATGGTTTTTCCGCAACACTGTATGGTTGGTTGGAAGTTCTCGTGTATGAACACATTCATTTGATTCAATTTCATTTGACTGACGATTCAGAGGATTGGGTGAATCGATATTGAATTGTGGGGGGAAATTGCTCCCTCGAGTTTGAATTGCAAGAAGTATTGCAATGCACTGATGAATCGAGTTTTTTTTTACCCACCCCTATTTCTTGGTGATGGTTTTGCACACAAAACATCCCAACAGCTTGTATCCTGCTTTTAAAAGAGGGCGTTGGTCACCATACACCGTGTGCACCATTATTGGGCAAGTGAGCATTTTGACCATATTATCATTTTTATGCGTATTTTCCATTTTCAGGTTGTTTAAACTTGAAGGCGTATTGGTTTTAAGCATATCAAGTGAAGTGTATTTGTGTAACGAGGGAGGGTGCAGCCTAAGGAGGTCAACACCCTATATCAAGGTGTGCATAATTATCAGGCAGCGTCTTTTCTTTAGGCAACATGGGCCAAAAAACAGATTTAACTGATTCTGACAAGTCAAAAATTGTGAAAAGTCTTTCAAAGGAATGCAGCACTCTTGAAATGGCCAAGATATTGCGGCGTGATCACCGACCCATCAAACGTTTTGGTGCATAAAGTCAACAGGGTCACAAGAAACGTGTTGAGGAGAAAAGACGTAAATTAACTGTCAAAGATTTGAGAAGAATCAAACGTAAAGCCACCAGGAACCCGTTATCCTACAGTGCTGTCATATTCCAGAACTGCAACTTACCTGGAGTGTCCAGACATACAAGGTGTTCTGTGCTCAGAGACATGTCCAAGGTAAGAAAAGCTGAAACACGACCACCACTAAACAAGAGACACAAGTTGAAACGTCAAGACTGGGCTAAGAAATATCTCAAGACAGACTTTTCAAAGGTTTTATGGACTGGTGAGATACGAGTGACTCTTGACGGACCAGATGGATGGGCCCGTGGCTGGATCAGTGTCGGGCCCAGAGCTCCACTTCGACTCAGACTCCAGCAAGGTGGAGGTGGAGTACTGGTATGAGCTGGTATTATTAAGGATGAGCTAGTTGGACCTTTTCAGATAGAAGATAGACTCAAACTCAACTCCCAAACCTACTGCCAGTTTTTAGAAGACACTTTCTTCAAGCAGTGGTACAGGAAAAAGTCAGCATCTTTCAAGAAGACCATGGTTTTTATGCAGGACAATGCTCCAGAGCATGCATCGAAGTACTCCACTGCATGGCTAGCCAACAAAGACCTTAGAGATGAAAGAATGATGACATGGCCCCCTTCTTCACCTGACCTAAACCCTATTGAGAACTTGTGGGCCCTTCTCAAACGGGAGATTTACAGTGGAGGAAGAGAGTACACCTCTCTGAACAGTGTCTGGTAGGCTGTGGTTGCTGCAGCACGGAAAGTTGATTGTTATCAGATCAAGAAACTGACAGACTCCATGAATGGAAGGCTTGTGGCTGTTATTGAAAAGAAGGGTGGCTATATTGGTCACAGATTTTCTTTTTTTCCTTTTTTTTTTTGAAATGTCAATTTCTAAATTTTGATTTGTTTGATTATTATTCCCACTTAGATGAAAATAAACAAGTGATGTGGGAACATTGTCATTTTTCATTTAGTTGTATAATACTTCTGTACATTAACAGTTGCCTAATAATTGTGCACGCACAGATTTTCTCCTTAGAAAGCCAAAACCTCGGTTTTACTTTATGAAATAATCAGATTGAAGTTTATTAACATTCTGAATTGACTGCGGTCACTGTAGTTGTTCAATCATAAAATTAGTCCTCAAAAATATAAATTCCTAATAATTGTGCACACGTTGTAGAGCATTTGGGAAAGCAACCCAAACACAAAATTACCGTAATTTCCGGACTATAAGCCGCGGCTTTTTTCCAAAATTTTGAACCCTGCGGCTTATAGTCAGGTGCGGCTTATATAAGATTTTTTTCGTGATTTTTGTGATGACTTGATCACTTTTATACACTCGTAAAAAGGCTGTGGACCACTGTTGTGCGGTATCTTGAAGAGAAAACAACAACAAAAATACTATTTTAAAACACTACTATGGCTGCTGCTTATTCTGGCTGTGTTGTTTGTGACTATTATGAGCTTTAGTAGGAATGCACACTAGGTTACCTGCGTCAAAGGGCTCTAAACCCTTTCTCTTACTCTGCCATGTGACTCAGAGTGGCGCTGTTTGGACCATCTGCATTGTATTGAAACCCAATCAATCAGCATTTAAATTCAATTCTTCTGAAATTTTGCTCACCAAAAACAAGTTGTAATGAATGTGAACTTTTAATGCATTTTATTCAGAAGGTTACTTTGAACCCTGAGGCTTAAATGGCGGCGCGGCGTATTTATGGATTTTTACGGCTTTCTGTGTAATGTCTTTCTTTGTAAAAAACTCATGTGCACGTGCGGCTTATAGTCCGGTGCGGCTTATGTAAGAAAAAAACTAAAATATCCCTGAATTTTAGCTGGTGCGGCTTATAGTCCGGTGCGGCTTATAGTCCGGAAATTACGGTAAGTGTGAAGTGGCGGAATTGGAAGTGCTAGTGGAGGAGGCAAACATTTTTGAGGACAAGCGTAAAAATCCCGCAGTTTTGGGGTTAACTCACCCCAAGTGTGTGGCAATTGAATATATGTATATGTGTTCATCCTGCATAACATTGCATTCAGAATTTGGGACAGTCCGGCCAAAAAACTGCTCTGGGACAGGCAACCACCAATAAAGATCTGGACGTTGATGTAAAAAATTTGAGGAAACCCCATAGAAGCTGAGCAACAGAGTGGCCCAATGAGAGGGGACAAAAGAAGGGCCAGGCATTCTACAGTCTACCAAAAGAAGAACCAAAGTGTTGCACTGGTGTTTGGATGGCCGACTCCTCCTGGTAAGGAGTTGCTGTCCTGCGATGGGGATGTCACGAGCGAGCACACCAGCTCCGCCTGCTTCCCCATTCACTTGAGAGTGAGGCTGAGACACTGTCCTTTGCATTGAAGTGAATTCACTTGGACAGTATGTTGGCTGAAAAATGCTGATTTTATCACTGCTTTTTATTGTTAATACTTGGCCTGTTTTCGTGACTAAACTGCCAGCATGGCTGCGTAAAGAAATGCACGCGGGCTCATATGACCACTTTGATGTTCAGCGCTTGACGCACCACTGGAAAGTTTGTCATTATTTGCATGGCCTAGCTCCATTTAGTGACTGGCTCCAAGTCAGTCCTTAGAAGCTCAGAAGTTGCATTATGTTGGGATAATTTCTGTTGGCAGTTCAAAAATGTTTACTTGAGCAGAAACATTTTCCCTACTGCCTCTCATTTTGTCTGTGCAATGGTGAAACCGCTTTGTGCCGGGTTTACCTCCGTATCTGCTCCAAATCATCCATCCATCCATCCATCCATCCATCCATCCATCCATCCATCCATCCATCCATCCATCCATCCATCCATCCATCCATCCATCCATCCATCCATCCTCCCCACCGCTTATCCTCCAGTGCAAATTGTCTCAGGTTTAACAAATAGCATCACGTGTGCCAAATTGATCTCAATGAAGATAAACCTCTGACAACACACAAAATGCATGGTTATGCATGTGCAAACCCGAAGTGGTTAATCGCAATTCTAACTGTTACCGGCTTAGAAACAAAACACTGTTGGCTGTTGGGTCACACTGACCAGAACTAAATTACTATTTTGGAAACATAACGATGGATTCACTTTCCCTTGAACTTTGTGGTACTGACCTGCGGTGAGCCCGTAGGCACCTGGGGACCACCCTGCGGAGGCTGAGCAGGGGGAGGAAGGGATGTTGGTGGCACGGCGCCCCCTACAGGTGCTGTCGTATTCGCACCCGCTTCCTGTGGGCCTGGAGTCTGATTGTTTGCTGGTCGACTAAAATCGCCCTCTTTTTTGTCTTCAAAGTCTTCATTGAAGAGGTCGTGCATGTCATCCTCCGGAACTGTGTTGGCCAACTCATCGATCAGCTCCTGCCACTCTTGATCATTGAGGTTAATGTCAGAGAATAGCTTGTTCTGATTAGACAGTGATTGGGGATCCGAAGACTCTATTCCACCTCCGTCATCCAGCGGTTCCTGTTTCAGGTCTTTGAGGAGGCTGAAGCTGTCCTCCAAGTCAAGTGAGCCATTCATCTTCATGTCTGAAAGATGACTGCCACCGTTCTTCCCCAGCTCATCTGCTGGCCGCCCGACATGATTACCGTTGCTGTTTGTGCTGTTTCCAGTGGAAGTGTTGGGACCGCTAAGTAAGGGCTTGATATCTAATTGGTGGTGCAGTGGAGAAATTGGTGGAAGGTTGTTGTTATTATTGGTCGGAAAACCTGTTAGTGAGTCTAAGCCACCAGAGGCCTCCTTTCGTAATCGCTTGCTAGTCGGAGAGTAGCTGCCACCATCGCAGATGCCATTCTGGTCTCCATTGAGGGGCGATCTTGCGCTGTCCAGTTTCCTTTTCACCGTCTCCTGGAGCTGGCAAAACAAGAAAAAAATGATAACTTGAAAAGCTAATCACCTACACCAAGGATTCACACTCACATTCACATCTATGGATTTCTCAATTATGCTAAGAAGTATTTTGTTTTTTAATAGGAGCAAACAGGGGTAACCAGACAAACTCCATGTTAGCATGTGCAAACAAAGAGACCACACACGCATGTTTCCAAAATAAGTCAAACTGTAAGGCGGCTGTGCGAACCACTTATCCCACCTGTCAAAATTTGTGATTTTAGTTTTTAATACAACAGCTGATATTTGAAACTACCTGCATTTAGTGTCATTTATCACACTCACATTCAGTTCTTTCTATTTCATCAAGAGAGAACTTGTGATAGAAGAGGCGGTGAAGAGGGCTGTGTGGGTCTTTCACCGCTGACAGTCAGCCTAATTATTTCCATGGTATTAGACTTATCTATGTATATATTCAAGAGGTATTAATATCGCAAACTAAAAAAAGCACGTGAGGCTTGATCTCGTTGTGTCGTAGTAAGAGGAACATCTCAGGTAAACGTATCTGCTCGTGAACAGCCAACAAAACGTGAGCATGTGTAAAATCCTTCACTCAATGGGTTTAAATAATTGAAGTCTCCAACACACAGACTTTGATTTTGCAAGCAAATATGGTTGTTTGGGTGTTCGTGAAGCGATAGACGTGTGAGGGGTGTGTTCCAAGATTTCCTTAAATGCCTGTGACTGATGTTGATAATAACAGACTTGATTTTCAAAGCCCACCTATAAAAACTGCCATAATTATTCCGCTGGTGTGAGGGACGGCACCCACCCACACAGAAAAATGTAAGCATGGACGCACAGGGTTTCTGTATATGCACCCAGTAAGAAAAAAATTAAATAAAATAAATAAGAGTACTGAACTTCAGCTCTGCTTAGAACTTTTCGATCGACGTGCTATTTTGCCCACACAAATTTGAGTGTAAGAAATGTACGCATTTTAAATGTGGAACCCTGTTTGGAACAGGATACAATTATCAATTAATTAAATATTAATTTCATTTTAATTGGTCATTATTCAAGGGCACATGAGATGTTCAGCTCTTATTGGTAGACTCAAGCAAGGATGCCTCTAGAAGTGTTTTGCTTTTTCTTTGTCTTTTTAGTGCCAGTTTAAAAGAAAGAAAGTACCTCAACATGGGGTGTAAAGAGAACATGAATTTGAGAAATGAAGAGGACTAAGGTGAAGTAAACTCACTCAAAGCAGTGAACTTTTTTTTTCCAAACCTTTGGGACAAAGTGGAAAAAAAGGGAAATGTGTGAGACTCATTAATCTTCCTAACCGCTTATCCTCACAAGTGTCTTTTTGTTTTTAACATTATACTATATTTATATTGTTACACCTTTATGACACCAACTATGTTAAAATGTCGCTTAAAAATTGATTTAGTTCAACCATGTTGTTTTCTAATTATATCCATAATTGACAGTAATACACATCTCTTGAACAGCAAATGAAGCTAAAACTCATTTTCATTCTCATAACTATTCACTCGACAGTAAATAGCATGAAAAAGACTTGGGTGGAGAGGAATGAGCAAACACGTGAGCAACAAGTGAAGAAAAGACAAACTAATCAAGGTATTAGAAGTCGTTTAACCAAGCTGGATACTTGGCTAGATCTGACAAATAAAGGCAAAATGAAACGACAGGAGGATTTAAGACACAAATGGCAGTCGAGAGAAAAAGTAGCAGTGTCCCTCCTCTGTCTCTGTTCCTTTGACATAATCACCTGGTGACTCTTTTATTTGCTGCCAGAGAGAATGACAAAAACAGACAAAAGTGTATGTAAAGGATTTACACGCACAAGGAAGAAGGGATTTATTTCTCAGGATGTTGGTCTTCTTCTTTCAAGTGGACATGTTATAAGAACACAAAGATGAGTGAAGAGAGAGGGCAGGGGAGAAAGGAACAGCGAGCCAAATGACAGCAGGGAGCAGACGCTGAGAGGGTGATCAGAGACTGAGAGGAAACACAGAGATGGAACCAGTAAGGTGCTGTTGTTATAGCAACTGCTGCTTCTGCTCTGCTGCCTTTGTGTGCTAACATCCTACTTCCTCCTCCTCCTTTTGCCACCCGGCTCTTCCTTCTACCTCTCCATCTCCCCTACTCCCTTAGACTTGTTCCTTCTTGCCACACTGTAATTATTGAATTCTTCTGGTGTAATATTTATAAAACATGTCATTTACCATTTTATTTCACACCAAGACCTCACTCTTCACTATCAAGACAGTGTACTAAAGAATTAAAATGTGTAATCAACCTGCATACTCAAATTCTGAACTTTTTTGGTAGGGGTGCAATCCTTGCTTTTTGAGGTAAATGCTCAAACAGTGGTGTAAGTAATAAGAAGGACACATTTATAATAGGTGTCAATTAAACATGGATTTTGACGATTCGTGGACTGGTACATGATTACCATGTGCTATGTGTGGCTACAATTAATCCATACAAAAAAAAGCAAATAAATCCTGAAACTAAATGAGTGTCTTGGAGGAAAATACTCCTGTCACAGCCGTGCTCCGTTTTTTGTCTGTTTGCTATCCCAGTGTCTTTCCACTCACCCCACCACTGCTTCACTATGCCAGCCAGCCACTCCCACCTCATTACAGCATACAGGTGCTCCAGACCAGCAATGGAGCTACTATTTGAGCTTCTTCTGTGCACTTTCTCATTGCCGGATTGTTCTTCACACTTCCATGCAAAATTCTCCAGAATGATTCCTTGGACTGCTCTGCTATTGTGAACCCTGCCTGCATCTGACCTCATCGTTCACCTCAGGCTTCAGCCTCTGAGCATGAATTCTGCTTTACTACTTCCTCCTTTCTGTCTTGCCTGTCTATGTGGGTGGTTGGCTGTGATGACATCGCAGTGTGAGTCTTGCTCCCTGTTGATTCCTAAGGGTTGAGACTTTTCCCTGTGTAGGCCCCCAAATATTGATAAATATCAACATGAACACAGTCCACATAGTCCAGCATAGAAGTGATTAAGTGATACTGAGATACTTAACCTGGATTTATACTCTGTGCCCTGAGCTGTCACCTTATCATGGTGGTGGTGGTGTTGAGGGGTGCCCTAATGATTCTAGGGGGCAAGTTGTCTAGGGTTGTACCCCCACAGCACCCATGGCAAACAGGTTCTAGGTGAGAAGCCCCAACCCATGAAATAGAATGGCTTTGGAAAACAATTTCCTTTGTCAGGACACAGGTCACACCAGGGGCACCCCTCTGGAGACAGGCCCGGAGAAAAGGCTTGATGGCAAGCACCCAGTGTCTGGCCCTCCACCCATGGGGCACAGCCTGAAGAGATAATGCGTGTGTTCCTCTGACTACCTCACGCAGCCGAGGATATCGAAGATGTCCAGTTTGATGGGCTATTACGTCTCGGATTTCTGCAGATGATATGGTTCTGTTACCTTCATCAAAACATGATCTGCAACTCGCTTGGAGAGATTCATTGCCAGGTATGAAATGGCTGGGATATGAGTCACTAGCTCCAAGGATGAGGTCAAGGTCTTCAGGCAGAAAAGGGTGGAGTGCCTGCTCCAGGTTGGGAGAGATCCTGCCCCAGGAAGAGCAGTTAAGTATCTTTGGGTCCTGGTTACAAGCAGGGAAAGAATGAGGCGGGGTGTTGACAAGAAGATTAGAGCAATTTCTGCAGTGCTGTGGACTCTCGACTGACGCTTTCAATTTACAGGTTGATCTACATCCCCAACCTCAACGATGTTCACATGCTCAGCTATTACAAACAAATCTAGGATGAAGGGTGTTTGAGGCATCAGTTATTCGCCGATTTTCGGTGTTCATGGCAGAGCTCATTCCTTTTCCTAAGGGAATAGCGAAGGTTCACTGTAAGACCTATAAAAATATGATCGCTTAGAAGTCTCCATTCTATTTTATGTTATTCGATAGAAAGTTGGGGATTTTACAATATGTCACACACACAGAGGCGGGGTAGCCATGCTTGATGCTAATTGCCATATAATGAGTAATTAGAGGGTCAGGATCTTGGTCAAGAACACTTTAACTAAGTCTGTGAAAGAGCCAGGGCTTGACCCAACAGGTGAACACGTAAATGCAAACACACAGGCACATATGCAAACAAAATCACATACCCACACCTCGCTCGCAGTGAATTTTGTACAAGAAATATTTGATACCGCAGCACGGTGGAGCACTGGTTAGCACTTAGCATGTCCACCTCGCAGTTTGGAGGGTGTGGGTTCGATTCCACCTCTGGCCCTCCCTGTGTGGAGTTTGCATGTTCTCCCCGTGCCTGTGTGGGGTTTTCTCTGGGTACGCCGGTTTCCTCCCACATCCCAAAAATCATGCTTGTTAGGCCAATTGACCACTCCAAATTGCCCGTAGGTGTGAATGGGAGTACGGATGGTTGCTCGTCTCTGTGTGCCCTGTGATTGGCCGGCAACCAGTTCAGGACCACCTACTGCCCGATGACTGCTGGCGTAGACTCCCGCACGTCTGCGACCCCAATACTATCTACAAATTCCGATTTGTGTGATACACATACACATGTTAGAGGAGAGGCATCTTGTTATACCTCAGTCAATGTTGAAATCCAACTTTAAACTAGAGCTCATATTAGTAAGCATGGTAGCTTGGGGCGCAATATGTCTGAGCCATTTTGGAATTAGTTGAAAAATGCAACCCTGATAAATCTGTCTACATGTGCCAGAAATGCCATTTGGATGATGAGTCGGGCTAGTGAGGAAATTTATTTGTAACAAATAAAAACATCCATACGAAAAGAACCGGAAAAAAATACTCAAAAGAAAGAGTTGGGCAGGGTTGTGGGTGAAACGAGGAGGATGAAAAGGGAGGATTTTAAAGAAGCTGTCCTTCCGCACAAGGACAGTGGTACAAATACACATCAACAAACATCCATCCTGTTGAAGTGTCCTTGAGCAAGCCACCGAAACTCGTGCCTTGCCTTGATTGCGACTGAAAGACCTTGACATTATGAAGCTGGTCATTGTCAGAAGGAAAAACTTTTACTACGATATAGAAGTTGTAGGCTATTTTGTGGAGCTATCCACCAGCTATCAGCTACAAGTCACGTAAAATTTGACGTAAACTAGGCACTAAATTGAGCATATAAGACATGCCGCATACATTTGGTGTGCAATTTCTTAGCCCTCAACAGACAATAAAACATTTCTTTAAAGATGGAACCATGACCCATGAAATTCAAACTGGCAGTTTCAGTAATCGGTTGTATGAAATATCTTCTTCCATCTATCTTTTTCTCATCAAAACCACATGAACATTAAAGGAGCGATCCAATTCTATCCACTCAGGAGTGCTATCAAGCGGCTTCTTGGCAACACTTTTGAAGAGGAACTTGGTGTGGTGAATCTCTGTGCTATGTGAGAGCTGTAAGAGTGGTGCTCAGTCCAAAAGAAGGGGGCTGAATTTGTAAGGGAAGACCAAGGGTTGGATGTGACAAAGTGGTGAAGCACCTTCAAGTATTTCATATTATTTTTTTGGGTGCCCTTATTCGCAGACTATTCGCAATGTATTACTAGATGGTTCCTCAGAACGCAATCATCAGTAAACTGGACAGTAAAGTATGGCCTGAAGACAAAAACAAAGCAAGTGGGAGAAAAGGACAGAAAAGACAAGAGGAAAGTAGAAACAAAAGAACATTTTGGCTGCAATCTGGTCGTGAGTGAGTGAGTGAGTGAGTGAGTGAGTGAGTGAGTGAGTGAGTGAGTGAGTGAGTGAGTGAGTGAGTGAGTGAGTGAGTGAGTGAGTGAGTGAGTGAGTGAGTGAGTGAGTGAGTGAGTGAGTGAGTGACAAAATGCCTGCTGTACTGTACACACTCCTGATTAAAATGTTTGCATATGTCAAAATCCACAGCTACCTAAAACTTTACTAATTTTACAATTTTCACCAGTAAAAAGTTAATATATTGTCCAAGTATACTCAGGGCTCAGGTAACAACCAAATACGGCTCAGCTTGCGAACGTCACGACCCATAATTGGTTGTTACCTGATCACTGAGCACGTGATGTCCTTTTCAGTTGACACCAAATGGAAAAATGCGTTTTTAAAGGTGTTAATTGTACATAAAAAAGAATGGCCATTAAATTTATTATAGACCAAATATTAACGTTTTACTGCTGAAAATTGCAACATTGGTGAAGTAACCCTTTTAATAAAAAATCCATTCTTCTATCAAAATGTGATACAGAATTGCAGCACACTTAACCACTTGTTACACTCTGGTTGAAACTTGTCAGTTTTGGGTGGTGGTGGTTCTCACCTCTGTAGTGACTACTTTTCCAAAAAATGACAAGCAACAAATCCAGGAACCCTTTGATGGAGACTTCTGGGGATTCTGAGACTCGCTCCAAAGCACGCAGCATTCCAGAATCACGCTTGTGCAAAGCCACCACTAGTTAAAGTCTAACAATGTGCTCCCTGCAAAGTGAGTGCCCCCTAAAGAGTTGATTGCATTCACTCTTGTATAGGCACAGCGTCATCAATACGGCGCTAGTTAGGCATTGTCAATTATTGTCACGGATCTTCACACATCGCCAAGTTCAAATAGCCTCCAGGACCCCGTACCAAAAAGTTGGCCAAAATTCCAGAAGGTGTTGGTAAGCAGAGGCTGGCAATAGTGTTTAAGTGGAGTCAGGAATGGCCCAAAAAACTTGAGGTGGGGTCAGATTAAAGAGCTCAGAGACACTTTCAGAAATAGGCACACAACAAAAGTTTTACCTGCTTTTGATTGGTTTTGATTGATTATCAATCAATCAGATAGATAGATAGATAGATAGATAGATAGATAGATAGATAGATAGATAGATAGATAGATAGATAGATAGTTAGGTAGGTAGGTAGGTAGGTAGGTAGGTAGGTAGGTAGGTAGGTAGGTAGGTAGGTAGGTAGGTAGGTAGGTAGGTAGGTAGGTAGGTAGGTAGGTAGGTAGGTAGGTAGGTAGGTAGGTAGGTAGGTTGGGTGGGGTTGGGTGGGTGGGTTGGGTGGATGGATGGATGGATGGATGGATGGATGGATGGATGGATGGATGGATGGATGGATGGATGGATGGATGGATGGATGGATGGATGGATTGGTTGATTGATTGATTGATTGATTGGTTGATTGGTTGATTGATTGATTGATTGATTGATTGATTGATTGATTGATTGATTGATTGATTGATTGATTGAGCGATCCACACAATTGATGGACAGCATCTCCAGAGACCCTTTAAAGTCCCTTTAAATGAACGCATTCCATTTTGATTTTGACACAATTCAAATGGAAGTCCTTGCCATTTAAAATGTTGTCTGATCTTATTTGTGCTATGGGTTAAGACGATCCTTGAATACTGAGCTATAGAGGAGGCAATGAAGAGGGTGTTTTACAAACAACAATTGCATGAAAACACTATTGTTGGATTAAAAAAAAAGCAGGTGAACGGCACCTACACAAATTGGGGTTAAGTATCAAAACAACACACTATTGTCCTTTCTAATCCAGTCAGTTCATTTATGTGAGTTTATGTGAGAGTGAGCAAAGAGTGAGAAAACTACTGACCGGACGCACAGACATGGTGGCAAAAGAACAACATCACTGTTTTGACCCTCTCTTTTCTCCCCCACCCATCTACAACCCCTCACCGAAAAAACAACGATGAGCTAGAAATTTAAAATTTTAAAGAAGCAGCGTGACATTGATGGTTATGTTAATGTTTTCTAATGTGCAAGTCAAAGGATAAGGAGAGTAAAGAGAGTAAGTAGAAACGCAGCGGCTGGAAGACGGAGAGAAGGAAAATGAGGAAAGACAGAGGGGAAATAGTGTTTGTGTATGTGTGTGGTTCTTGGCTGAGCAGTTCTCTATTTATAGAGCTGCGGCTTCTTCCTGTTTCTGGAGCTGGACCATCAAGTCAAGAGAGGGTGGGGGTGTTGGGGAAGGAGGAAGGGGTTGGAATACAGTAAGGAACTGAGATGAGGAGAAAGAAGGACGGGTGGGAGGGAAGACTGGACGAGGCTTTTGGTAAATCAACAGATCTACTCTCTCTTTTTTTCCTATCACTTACTTTCTTCTCCCCCCATCCCTTCTTCCACCCGCCTCCTTAACTCAACAGCATGGGCTGAACCAGCTGCTACAGAGAATGTACAGGAACGGGGGCAGTGCTAAAAACACAATTTGTTCATGTGAAAGTAAATGAGACATCTGACAGCAGATGTTTTTTAACTCACACGCTTGTGGAGATTCTGCTGATGCTAACCAGCAGCACATTCAAATAAAAATGATCACAATCAATTGAATTGACAATCTGTACAATTGCCAACAATTAGCACCTTTTCAGGAAAAGGTACCACATGAATGGGCACCTGGAATAAAAAAAAAAAAAAAAAAAAAAAAAAAAAAAGAACAGAGTGGAACCTGTGAGACAGAACACACTTCCAGTAGCTCACAAAGAAATAGTAAAAAAGAGAACACCTGGGTATGCCATCATAACTCTAACCCTTTTACCAGATTAATTAATTACAAAGCCTCTAATTAATTAGATTAATCTAAAACTCATAGTTAGTATTTACTCACTTTTAACAAACATCTTGTCTGTCTCCACTAATATAAAATAATTGTGTAAACTGTATTTCCTACTATCCTATCCATCCCTCACTAGGGTCGCAAATGTATTTAATGTGAACTCTCCTTAGAATTGGCGAACTTGAGCCCAAGTGCTCACGTGTAACTGCAATGTGCTAGTAAGGGGAAATCAAATCATTACAAGGACTCCAGGTTCCCACATAATTAATGTTCAAATATTCTGAATGGTGACGTAGCAGTTCTCCTGGGCCTTCTGGTGATTTTGTTAGACAGGTACTGTCCGTTTCAAGAAATGTGTTATTCAAGCTCAATACAAACGGAAAGAGGAAGAAAGAGTGAAGGGGCAACTTTGGCTTCATGACCATATGATCAACAGGAAGAGCTCTACAGCCGTGAGTGTACGTGTACGTGTGCGTGTGCGTGTGTGTGTGTGCAGTTCATGCTGGTTTCACTGATTGGCTGAGTCCACCAAAGTGCCGCATAAGGCAAGCATACGATTGGCTACATGAAACCCAGCTGGTGTCTGCCTCTGCCGAGGCCTGTTGTGAGGGCAGAACAGTACACACACACACACACACACACACACACACACACACACACACACACACACACACACACACACACACAGACACACTGCTTTCTAGACGCTCTAAAGCCTCGCTCTTTTTCCACCAGTTCTTCCCTCTTTGCACTGTTGCCCCTGAGCAGGGTGAGGAGGAGAACAAGAGAAACAGCGAGGGAGAGATGCTGCTATGGTAACGGGGGGTAGGGGGGTCTACTTGGCAGGAACACCAGATTCTCCCAGGCTGCACACACACGCCAGTGTGAATAAGTGTGTTCTGATCTGAAGACTAGTTGAATGAAGACGAGTGCTGCTATACAAATAAAGTTGAATTGAGTTGAATGTGACTATGTGTGATCTTATGCTCAAGATTTAGTCACGCAGATCGATGGCCACACGAGATCACATTCCTTAAAACGGGAATCACGACACCCATCTCATTATTCTTCCTCCTGTCCCTTGAACTTCTCAACAGCAATCAGCCGAGCTGGTAAATAAACCCACCAGCTAGCTCGTTCACTTGCCGGTTGATTAGAAATACCTGCGGCTGAAGGACAGCTCTACTTTTTGGACCTGAATTTGAAACGTCTGGTGATTTCCAAGCAAATTTGTCATCCCAGCTTGGCTTAAGTCACCTGATGACACAACCAACTCGAAAAACTAGAATACAAACAAACAAAAATCTCTCTTCATTTATCTGGAAATAAAACAAGGCCATCCAGTAACTGTGGCCGGCCACCTTGCCACTGTGCTTTTCTTTGAATATGTGTGGATTTGTTTACACAGCTAAAACATACAGTTCAAAGCGGCAAAGAACAAAGTCCACCCAAGTATACAGTTGATGTGTTTTGGAGACGAAGGAAAGTGTCAACTAGTCTAAAGTACCGTAATTTCCGGACTATAAGTCGCGCTTTTTTTCATAGTTTGGGTGGGGGGGCGACTTATACTCAGGAGCGACTTATATATGTTTTTTTTTCACAAATTTTTACTTGATCATTAAGACATCACTTACTTACAAGTATAGTTGACCACTTCCCATGTTATTTTTAGTATAGTTGATCACTTCACATGCTTTTATATCTTTATCTTGAACATATTCAAAACATAAAAAATAGAGAAAACATCAAATAAAGCAATTAACACTTTAAAGCACCATATCCAAGTCCACTGTCTGCTGCATGTACACTTGCTCTATTTTTGCTCCTCTTATATTTATTATTATTATTTATTATTATTTGGCCCGTTCTCAGCTCTTTGTTTGTGTTTGTCACGTTAGCATGCCTATTGTTTAGCCTGTTGTTGCTATTTAATGAATTGGAGTGACACCGATGGTTTTATAAACATGTTATTCATGTAATAGTTGTGCTTAATCACTCTATATGTTACGTCAGGCCCGTTCTCAGCTCTTTGTTTGTATTTGTCACATTAGCATACCTATCGTTTAGCCTGTTGTTGCTATTGTTTAGCCTGTTGTTGCTATTTCATGACTGTTTTTGGTGTGGGATTTTGTCCTATAAATTGCCCCCCAAAATGCGACTTATACTCCGGAGCGACTTATATATGGCTTTTTCACTTTTTGGGGCATTTTATGGCTGGTGCGACTTATACTCCGGAGCGACTTATAGTCCGGAAAATACGGTATACACAAAACCACATTACAAAGCATTGGGTTGCATCACCTATGGTGGGGGTGGGGTGGGGGGGGGACTCACTATCAACTCTTTTGCAGTGAAAAGTTATAATGATGATTTTGAAAGCAATGAGCAGGCAGGCTTTTGTCTGACATAGATCTATAGTATCAGCCTACTGCTATAATGTGAAGAATGAGGGTCACAATTCAGGATTAGAAGTTTAGTGGATTGTTATGTCAATCCACAAGTTCGTCAGCTTCTGGCTTTTGTTGAGGTGCCATCATGCCCACTACTCCAGCTCAAATGATGCCTCTTTTATCCCAATCACTCCTTGCATGCCTGAATCCGTGTGATGTGGTTATGTATGTGCTGTGCAACATAAAGGATATATTGAAGAGGGAGTTGAATTTCCCATCGAGGCACATGAATAACTATATAATAACTATAAATGCAATAATAGTAATTGAGAAAAAAATGTTCAGGCCACAAACGACTTGTGACTGAAATGACAGTACGGCTGCTGGTTTCAGCAAAGTAACTTCTGCCATTTTGCCTCATTTGTTTCTAGATACCATTAACCAGTAATCAATTTGACACAACTATCAATCTTTACAATCAATTAATCAAAACATATGCTCTTCTTTAACACCGGTCAACAGCGAATTTAAATCAGAGTTGGCTTTATGAGACTATGATTTGAAAAATGTTTTGACTACTTTCTAGCACATCAAGTTTTCGGGATACTTTTTCACATTTTGTTTTCAAATTTGACCTATGAAAGCTTGTGCAGTTACAATTTTATCATGCATTGTAATTTATAGCTAGGACATCAGAAAAAAAATCCACCCTTTGCTGAATCATATTTGAATATATTTCACTAATTATATTACATATGTATTATTATTATTATTATTATTGTTACACAAAAATAATCTCAGAAACCTTTATTTGCATTTCTGATTAAAAAGAAATTTGTGAAAATGTGTTTACCTGTCCAATTGGCTTCAATAGATTCGAAGATACACAATAGTTAGTCAATCCACATGACTGTGTAAATTGAAGTGTTAGTAAAACATGGCAACTACCGTTTATTCTACAGAGGCAGCAGTTACATACATCATAACTGGCATTAACAGGAATCTCCTCAGATGATCAGATAACAGTTCCCCGCTACATTCCAACATACATTTCCCAGATAACAAAGGTCCCAGGAGAATTACCTAGTAAGGTCATTTGGATGTGTTCATCAAATACTGGCTGGACCATTTCTACTACTACAGTACGTACTTAAATATAAACACCCCTTAAAAAGCAACTTTTTCCTCTGCCTCTATCCACGCTGACCTACACTAGGGCGCCCTGTGTCTTCTGCGTAGAGCATACATACCCGTTATTACCCCAGCATGCAAGTATTGATCCACTGCCCTGGTGTGTATGTGTTCGTCCAAGATTCTCAGACCTGTAATCAGCATGTTAGTGATAGTTATCACCCAAGAAACAGCCTTGTATAGTTATTTAGGGATCACAGGATACCACCGAAGAGGCTGTCGGCCTGAGATACAAACACACATACAGACAATAAAAACACTCAAGGATACACAGACAAAGGTGGATGGATTGGTGATCGTCTCCTAATTAGGGTGAAAGCTCCTTTTGGTGCTTGTCCACTAAATTAACATCGGTTCCAAAATGTCCTATAAGACGTTTCCCATGGTATGAAATTCTTTAACATTTTCCTGGTGTTTGTAAGGACTCTGGCGGCATCATTTTGGTTCAGCTACAGCTACCTGATTTTTTTTATTTTTTATTATTAAGACCTGCAAAGATGCCATTACAATAATATAATCTACTGAAAATAAAAGCATTTTTCTGTCGTATTGAAACAAAAAACCCTTATATCGAGCTGTGTTTGTTAGGTGTTAATAGGCAGATTTAGTAATAACTTTTAAGTGGTTGTTAAAATTCAGGTTTGAGTCAATAATTACACCAAGATTTCTGGATTGATTAGTCACGTTCAATGACAGAGTTTAGGTGAGCGCTGATCTTTGCCTTTTCATTTTGGGGGCAAAAAAAAAAACATCTCTCGATTGAGCTGAAGAAAATTTGGTGCATGCACTCATTGATTTGATGAATACACTTACTTGATGAAAGTAAGATACTATAGTTATATAATGACGATGAAATGTAAAGTTGTGCGTCATCTGCAAAAGTATGATAAGAGATTTTGTGATGCCTCATAAGCTGAGCAAGAGGCAGCAGAAAGATATTCAATTGTAGTGGTCTAAGGATGGACCCTTGTGGAACCCCACGTGAGTGCCAATTGAAACAAAGTAGTCTTGTCCTTGCAGGTAAACTAATTGAATACAGAGCCAGTAAGTCCCACTCACTGTTCGAGTCTGTCGTGCAGTATATTATGATCAAATGCAGCACTGAGACCTAGCAATACCAAATGGTTTTGGTATTGTAGACCTCTATGTCTGAGAATTAGGACAGTTTCTCTCTATTGCGACATAGGTAGTAAAATTATTACTGCTTTCATCTTCGAGGTTTCTTTCAAATCGGACCACTTGGGATCTCTGGAGATGTAATGTAGGCGACTGTACGCATCACAATATCGTCGCAATTTGTCCAATTCCTAATAAGAAGGTTAGTTAATTACACTTCACTTACACACAAAGTCACAAACATACATACATTTTATTGAGATATTTATACGTACAGGTTCCTAATCCAATCACCATTCTGTCAAAATCAACACACACTCATCGCTTTGCAAGTGTGGATAGTGTGGCTGTATTTGGCACTATTGAAGAAGAAGCATTTCAGAGGTAAATGACATCATTACCATATAAATGACTTCCAGCCAAACACATCTGCTAATGTAGCCACACAAGCTTGCGCACATTCATACACACACGTATGCACAGTACACGCAAACACAAATCTACAGTATGTGCTCAACATATGTTTTTTGTTTTTTTCCGCAGCAGCAGTGACATTGCGTGTCCACTTAACACAGAAGCTCAAGCTTTATCTGCACGCATAAGATTTTTTTAAAACAGTGTGCTCTGAAGACAGTGCCCACAAACACCACAGTGATTGGAAACATGCAATACAACACAATGTTGGTTGGGGGATGGGGGGGGGGGTTTGGGGCACATCGGACTACACACTTCCTCCACAGATGAAAAAATGCAACTTTAAGAATGGACAAATTACCTGCATACATGCAAAATATTGGCCTTTTTTCATGCATTTCCATAAAAATCAACGGAGTCAAAATTTGATAGCCCATATCCCACTGTGCAAAGAACATTTGCGAGTGTTTCCAAAGGTAGCAAATATCGATTTTTCGTCAGGGTTTGTTCAAGGTCACAAATGCATTCACCAGATGTTCCCCAGCAGTTTGAATTGTCACTGACAATTTTTCTTGTTACAACAACAACAACAAAAAAACATTACAACTGTTGACGAACATCTGCCAAACGTTTGGGCCCTTGAATGGACACTGGCAAGAAATCAACATTCACTACCTTTGCAAACACTCCCTAAAGTTTGCCCCCGCTTCCCCCCCCCCAGTGGAATACAAGCTTAATATTATTGAGGTACCAAATTGAGTGCCTTCATATCATTCTAAATTCGCAAAAAAATATTAGTTCAGTAATCATGTCGTAGTATAGGGCAAGCGCAACTAAGCCATGTCTGCCGTCTAGTGGTGAATGGTGACATACTTCAAACTAAACACGAGACCTCTGCAACCTAGAGAGAGGGAGGATCACTCGTCAGAGAGGTGTGCACAACCGAACCGATAATAGCAATCTCTAATGTTTTACCTGACCTGTCCAAACACATTTTCCAGAAATCTTGGACAGCCCCCCGATACGTTAATTATGTTCGATTTGACTTAACTTTGCATTAAGAAGGATAAAAGCACAACAGTCTTTCTTGTATTGGACTGATAAGGTCACATCTCTACCGAGCAAAACTTGTCTCACAAAACGGGTTTACATTACGTCACAGACGTATTTTGGGAACAGAAAATAATACAAAGGCAGGTTTTAAAATTCCAGGTGTTAGAACACCTCGTGAGATTAGTGCAAATGGGGCGCAAGGGTGTGAAGACCTCAAAACATAAGCGCACAGTGATTGGTTAAGTGTTGAGCGAGTATAGTATCACTTGCTTGTGACAAGCTTGGCAACGTGGACTTCGAAGTTATGATGGCCATTATTGTCCTCAAGACCAGAATGGCTTTTTATCTGTACTTTAGGCTCCCAATAAAGTGGTGGTAGTAATGGTGGTTGGCGGGGGTGGAGGTTAAAATGAGTGAGCACACAGACAGCCTGCGGCTTGCTTTCAACATCTCACTCTTTATCCCTGTTCCCCTTTTTGGTCCTCCCTCCCTGTCTGTGGTCCTCCTATCCTCTCTCCCCTTGAGCCCGCAGGCCATAAACATCCGCATGTCACACACATGCCATAAAACACAATGAGCATGCACTCACACGCGCTGCGGCAGACACACATGTACAGAGACACCACCAAGACGGAGGACACCAGCCTTTGTTCCGCAGTGTTGGTTCTGGGGTCCTGACGAATCATTCATGCAAAAAAATAAATATTTGTGTGCCTGTGTGTGGTTTAGTGTGTGTGCGCGCTGTGCGTGTGTGTGTATATGGATAAACCCCCCTCTGCCTGAACGCCCTCCCACCCAGACTGTCGCTTCTTAACACCATCACTTATTCATGTGAGTGAACATTAGAACAGGACTCTTCTTTTCCATCTCACGACAGAGTATGTCATGGGTAGGCAGCTCCAGTCCTCGAGGGCCGGTGTCCTGCATGTTTTCTAGGTCTCCCTGTTTCAACACACCTGATTCGCCTCTAGTCCCAAGACTATCTATCGTTCTCCATCAGCGAAGAAAGAAGAAGGTCCAGGCCAAGAGCCAGAGCCAAATTAGGCAACCATTGACACTTGGATTAAATTTTATTAGCCTAATTTGTGTCTTCCAAAAAGATGGCTACATACAATGCTTAACAGTGTTCAAAATGGCTATGGTGGCTTAAATGGACACATGGCAGTTGTGATTGATGGAGCACCCACACTGCAGAGGGGACGATCGGGGACAAACTTTACTGCCCTTTACTGTACAAAACTGTGTTCACACATGAGTGAGAAAGCCCAATAATTTGAGGATTTTGAATGACATTCAGGAATAATATACAGTGGTATAATATTAAAAGTTGTTTTTTGTCAATGTGTGCATAAAATGAGATCGTCCACAAAATGTTGGGTTGCTGTTCAGTAGTTTTATGTCATCTTTGAATGGGGATTTTTTTTCTTAATGTGAGAGAAGCCCTTTCAAAGGGAAAAAGCAAATCACAATTTGATTATTTTTTGTTTGCATCATATGCGCAGAATATGTATTTGAGCATTACATTGCATTAACATGTTTTTTTTGTTCAATAAAAAACTGACATGCAAATATTTTGTCCTTAATGGCATTTTTGTCATACAACTGGTTAGGAATACCACTGACAAAATATTGTGGCCCCTCCATCGTTTAAGTTGCCCATCCCTGACCTATAACATTTTACCATTCACCTATTAGCACATCTGTACGTATGCATAGCTACATATGAGGGAGCACCAAAAAAAGTAGTGGAGGAAGTTATTAATTATTTTAGCTGCTATTAGGAGGAAGCCATTAAGTCAATACCTCTGAAGACGTGTTATGAATGCCATTGATTGCTCTCTAGCTGACATACACCTCTCTGCTCCTTGTCTGCTACTTGTCGATGCCTCTCCCGCTTCAATCCTTTTCTTCCTCCGCCTATTCTTAAGCACAACCTTTACATTCAATTATTCATTTACAGCAACAGCACTGTGCTCCTTTGCACCTCAAATTTCTCTACCAGTATTCAGATCATGATTTCTGCATCTTCCAAAAATGTCTGCGAAATCTGCCATAACCCCCGTGTGAATATTATTTGAAGGAATATCTAACTGGAAACTGAAAATTCTAACTTGGGGGGGTCATTAAATAAATTAAAGCGGGGCGGCATGGATCAGTGGTGGAGTGGTTGTCTCCTAATCAAAGGTTGTGGGTTTGATGCATTGCCCATGTGACCATGTCGAGGTGCCCTAGAGCAAGATACTGATCTCTGGGTGGAAGTGGAGTCAGTGTTTAAAGCATTTTGAGTGACACACGCATGCTACACAGGCAAAACGGTACATTCAGAGTACTTTAACAACATTGGGAACCTAAACACATACCAAAAGTCAGCGGGGATCACGTGAAGACAGGAAGCTCTTTGACCTTGGAATCTTAGGCCTCACCAGTCTCATATGCAACAAAGCACTAATTGTCAATGGAAACTACACTAGCTGCGGCACCCAAACAGAGTATAAAACAATGTCAATGTGATTATATCTGAATGTATACACACGCTCACACACAGTGCTCCATTGTCCCCACAAACAAAGATGGGAGTACATGCATCCCCGTGCCCCTGGGGGGGGAGACTTGATTCTGCACCCACCCCTTAAATGCAACATGAATGTGCAGACACAGATGGATATTAACCCGCCCCCATGCTTGACAGCCTCTTTTTAAAGTAACAAACATGCCTGCAAAAGTGGGGGGTGGGGCAAAGGGGTCCCACTATGGTAACAAGGGCATTATAAGCCAATTAGGAGTGCCGCCTGAGTGACTGACACACAGGGTGGAGAGGGCGACATGCTCACTGTCTGATGTTTGTGTCTGTCTCAAATTGCAATCCCTTCTTTGCTAAAGGGCTATTACGGGCACATAAACAAATGTACGGAGCACATGCACACACATCTCCAGGGCAGCCATCCAAACGATCCCCTCCCTCGAGATCCACCTCCTACATGCAAAGGCATTTAAAATTACTTCTTTGTCTCTAACATGCTTGAGAGATGGAGGAGAACGACAGCAGAAACACAAGCAGGAGAGGGAAGAGGACAGGAGAGGGGAAAATGGCAGCAAAAGGGAAATGTTTTGTAGGAAGCCAGGACACCAAAGGAGGTGGGGAATGGGGAGGGGGGTCACGGGGAGAAAACAGAGAGTGCATGCGATAGAAAAAGAGAGCGAGCGAGAGAGAGAAAGAGACACGGATAGGAGGGGGGAGTGCAAAAGAAGACGAGGAGGGAGCGGGCTAAAGGATGAAAGTGAGGAGAGTACAAGAGACAGCCGGGCTCCAGCGCTGCTCTGAACTCGTTTGATCCAGTTCGTCTCGCCAGGCGTTCCTCGAGATACATTCCTGTGGCTGGCCGGTTACAGAGTGAGCGAGTGATAATAAGAGCGAGAAAGAGATATAGATGGCGGGACCGTGTGAGATTGAGAAATGGAAGACAACAGAAATGAGGCTTCGAGGAAATTTAGGAAAGAGTAGTGGATGTTAAAAGAGAAAAACAAAAATGGTGGTTGTCACGATAACATTCTGACTTCGATATTACACTTGCATAAAATACCTCGATACGATACGGAAACCATACCATTAAGGATGAGAAGAGGCACAAATCCCACAAAATGAGATGTTTTCCGAGACTGAGTCAACGAGACAGAGACGAGACTTTTGCAAAATTTCTAATACAAAATAATACATACCGTAATTTCCGGACTATAAGCCGCACCGGACTATAAGCCGCACCAGCTAAAATTCAGGGATATTTTAGTTTTTTTCTTACATAAGCCGCACCGGACTATAAGCCGCACGTGCACATGAGTTTTTTACAAAGAAACACGGTACACAGAAAGCCGTAAAAATCCATAAATACGCCTCGCCGCCATTTCAAAGTAATTTTCTGAATAAAATGCATTAAAAGTTCACATTCATTACAACTTGTTTTTGGTGAGCAAAATGTCAGAAGAATTGAATTTAAATGCTGATTGATTGGGTTTTAATACAATGCAGATGGTCCAAACAGCGCCACTCCTTTGTGTAATCTCTAAGAGAAAGGGTTTAGAGCCCTTTGACGCAGGTCACCTAGCGTGCATTCCTACTAAAACTCATAATAGTCACAAGCAACACAGCCAGAATAAGCAGCAGCCATAGTAGTGTTTCAAAATAGTATTTTTGTTTTTTTTTTTCTTCAAGATACCGCACAACAGTGGTCCACAGCCTTTTTACGAGTGTATAAAAGTGATCAAGTCATCACAAAAATCACAAAAAAAATCTTATATAAGCCGCACCTGACTATAAGCCGCAGGGTTCAAAATTTTGGAAAAAAGTCGCGGCTTATAGTCCGGTAATATGGTAATATAAATTTTCCAGTTTACAAAATGTTTTCTTTTCATTGAGCAGACTAAAAGAAAGCGAATGATCTAGCTCTAAAGTGCAAATGTGAAAATAAACAGGAGTTACTGTTGCAATAACAGCTGTAGCTGAGATCGTTCCTCTTACACAATAGCTGAATAAAATAAAAATACTTTCCTTTTAAAGTACCGAACAAAAAAACAAGTTTTCCACACACTATCATTACATGTACATACGTTATTGTATAAAAGTATTGGAGCGCCAAAAAAATGGTTGTTTATAACTTCAGCATTTGAGCAGTATAAACTCTGATTAAATATTTACCATTTGACTTCCCGCCACCTTGTATTGTAAAGTAAGTGACCATACAGATGGACCATTGACCCGTAATGAAGTAAAATAGCACAGTCATTTTACCCCCATCATTTTTCTTGTACTATCAGCTTCTATAGATTGCGAGACAGCCCACATTGTTTAGATATTTGTAGTTTTTCCCGGTGGTTATTCCTGTGTGCATTTGAAATATCCCACTGTCTTTGAATGCACCTTGTGTTAGGTGCAGACAGCTAGTCTAGTTTTATAGATGAACCACAAAGAGGATAAATATTCAGGTACAAGTGGTACTACCTGTTACATGGCACAAGTGATCAGAGTGAGCCACTCCCTTTTACGCACACAACAAATACGTGTCTGTGGTTTAAGCTAATGATGCTTGATAGTTGGAAATGTGTTGGATTATTTTGTACAAAAAGCAACTTGTGCAAAACAACTTCCTGGGTCTGTCCAATTTTTAACCTGGATTGGGGTGTTTTTAACCCAGCATTTGTAAGGGCGCAGCAGAAGGGGTACGTAACATAATGTATTTAATACATTTGATTGCATTTAATGTTTACATCTTCCTGGGCAAATAAAGCAACTGTGAACATCACTTTGCTATTGCTATGTGATCCTGAAAGTAGCTAAACTACTGAAAAGCTATTTGATGTCGAAAATGGTGACATTACTGAGAAATGCGGTTAAACCAGTAGTATTGCTACCGCCCAACACTCCTGTTTATGTTTGTGGGCAGAATGTTACATACGCAGCACAGCGCAAGAGCTCTTGCTCTTGTTGTGGGAGATGAAAAGTGTAACGTAAGCGATTACCAGCCTCGCGATAGTCGGTCCACAACTTCACAATTGATGCCCCTCACTCCGCCTCCCATCACTTCTTACAGTGATGAGCTCCTGTATTCGTCTCACAATTTTTTTTTTTGCATGCATGACTATGAAGCGGTGAACCTTTCATAAACTTGAACAACATGTACTAACACAGTTGTGAGTTTATGGTGTCAGGTGACTGTTTGGCAACTTGAGTGTGCCATGAATCTGTCCTCACCTAATGGCACAAATTATTTATGTTGGCAATTAAAACCTCAATTTACAAAAGGAGATGAACTCTTACATGCTAAGACGTGTGTGATGACATCCAATAAATTAGGCAAATATAGGGGGGGAAGCAATGCAATGGAAATTAAACTATCCGCAGAAGGTGGCAGAAATGTTTTTAAGTAATGTCAATGTTGTTCTCTTCAATAATATCAAAATGAAGAGATTCATAAAATGTCATTAAGCTGTCCCTGATGTCGAAGTACATATGCGAGTGCTGTTTTCACTCGAGATGGATACCACTTGTAACGTAAGAGTAGGACAGGAAGGAGGATCCTCCCATCTGTAGTCTGTTCTCAAGGTTTCTCATTTTTCCCCCAGAAGGGGTTTTTGAGTTTTTCCTTGCCCTCCTGGGAGTTAAGATCAGGGGATGTTGAGAATAATTGTCAATTTTTCACATGTGAAGCCCTTTGAGACTTGTCTGTGATTTAGGGCTATATAAATAAACTTGACTTGACTTGACTTGACTTGACTTGACAGGCAGTCTCTCCTAGCTTGAGTCCTTGCAAATACACAAAGAGCCTTGGATTTTACACAATGCTTTCAAATCTCTATTACAATTCATTCATTAAATACAGTACGTATAAATGTGTGAGAGTTTGAAAAAAGGTAATGAAGCACAAAGAAAGATTGACAATATGTAAGTGTGTGTAAACACAAGGTTGGGGAGGTTTCGGGCGGTCATTACTTCCAGCCTACAAGTCATATTTAACACATCCATAAAATGCCTGAGCTGCTCCAAGACTCCACCCAATGCGTCTTCCTGGTCTTTTGTTCCAGATTTGTGATTCTCTTTCCCTTCCCCACAAAAACTTAAATCTAAATGCATCTTTAACAGGCAAGTTTATGTAGTCCAGCAAAACTTTGAGCAACAGAAAAAAGCCGTAAACATGAAAAAGGCTATTGAAATGCTCTTTGACACACAGTGACCTTAGTTTAGTTCTTTCTCAACCAAGGCATACGGAAAACTTGGCTTGGAAGCTCAGAGCACTAACCGCTGAGCTAGAAGTCGGGGCTGCCGTCCACACCTCGTTGCCTTACAACCCCCATGGAAAGTACAACCGAGGCCAACATGATTGGCATCTGTCAAAAATTTTCATTCTGGACCTTTGTTGAAGTATAGATCCCCTGTATCCCAGAGAGATCTTCTTCAACATGCAGATTAATCTATTGTTGATCAGCCGATCAACGTGCAACTAATACATTTATCTCGACCGGGGGAATTAGGGGTGGGGCCTGGAAATAAACCTGCTCTTCCCAAGTCTAAATTTCAGTCCATGTATTTGTAATAAAATTTTGCAGATGTGCTAGAGTGAGGCAGAAACGCCCAGTGAGCGCATGTACCAAATTCACAAACACGCCAAAATAAACCATCGCCCCTGCACAAAGATAACAATGCGCCCACTTTCACGCCAAATGCAGAATACTTTGTCACTAAATTATCAGGTGCATTGGGGGCTAGGCTGCTTTGTACGCCGGTATACTCACATGAGCACAACTCTGCCCCAATCACGCTAGATTAGACTCGCGCTGGCACAAAAATGACATTATACCCGTTTTTACACTGAGTGCACGAGTGTAATAAAACAGGGCCCAAAAAGTCTATCATTTATGATAGATGTCGAGACCACAAAAAACTGTGAGCTTGTAAATACGCGCAAGATTATGAATGAAAGACCATCCAGTATCCTCATTGGCCACATTGAGGTTGGAAATGCCCATGAAAAAGCGAATGTAAGTTTTCGTATGTATTGATAATTAGAAATGCTCTTGAAAACTGGAAATTCTTATTGCTATAGTATAGTCATATATTTATAATGTAGTAGTGTATACCAACCGATAAGTAATATAAATGATACAATCATACAGACATATGTGCCTGTTTTGTTTAAGGCATTTATGCTGTAATTAAGAAAAGCTTTGCCAACCTTAATCAATCAGTGCTAAGGGGCCAGAATTGAGGGATTATGTGGCAAAGAGGATGTTAATCTGTGGTTCTCCCAGGCGAAGCGTGTTAGGGAGCCGCGTTAGATCCTGTCCTTTTGAGTTGAATCGGAGGTTAAGATTATGTGAATTCTTAAAGTATATTAATAACGAAAAAAAAAAAAAAGACTACATTAGAACACATAACTATCTGGTGTAATGCTTTGTTGTTACTTCTTTGTGTTGTCAGGAATGACGTCTTGTCACATTCACAATAAAATCTTTTGCAAATGTACCTCCACTCACTGTCAATCTTTACTTCACTCATAAGTAAGTATTTAAGACTAAAAACGGTGTGACCAAATCATGTTCTGGTGTGACCAAATGAGAAAGTGGAAATGTTAAAATAAAGCCCTACACTCGTAAATCCAACATTGCCTATTTTCAATTTAATACAGCAAAATAGAAGCCTGGGGAAAAAAAGAATCATGTGGCAAAAACTTATCTGGCTGCATTTTATTTCCTTTATGCAAGGTCTGTCTCTTTCTATTAGTATTATGCAAGGAGCTTTATCACGATATTTGCTCTTGCCATTGGCTCTTTGGCTAAATTCAAATGCCAAAGCTAATTGATACCAGTAGCGATTTCCTTTGTGGTGCGCAATACAGTGCCTCAAATCATATCCGTGCTTTTGTTGGCTTTGTATTTTGGCTTTATTCATCAGGATCTTTCTTTGGGTTTTGCATGGCTCTGTGAAAAGACATTTACAGGAGCAAACCAACTACAAGAATGGAGAGTGTCCCCCAGCCCCCACCATGCATATTTCAAAGAGCACAACTCCATTAAACCTGGTAACCCATAAACAGCTAAATATGACGATAACGCAGAGTCAACACTGCAACAGAGCACGTCTTGCGTTGTAAACAATAGCGCAGTAGGCTCCACAATGTTACATACGACGATGATGACGACATTTCCTATTGTTCACAATTATACACCATAAAGTTGTTTAAATTATCTTTTTGAAACAAATATAAATGTGTAACTGTCACTTTCACAGGCAGGCTGGAGCATAGTGCAGCTGACATTTTGCAAAAGGTGATGTACCTGCTGGTATGAGTGAAAGAATGCTGATTATGATTTCGATTATCAAAAAAAAAAAAAAAAAAATCAAGGAAAAAGGCTAGATATTAGATTTTAGATGAAACTCTTATGTTTTTTTTTGTTAGCATCTTTATATTTGTCAAAAAAAAAACCTACTTTTATGTGTATGGGGCATTGAAATTTACCCAAAAAACAAAAATGATTTGGGGAAAGAAGTCAACCAACTCTCTTGTGTGGACTACAACAAATGTTCAAAACAATAATATATGAGCAAAAATTATTTTATTTATTCATTTAATTATTTATTTACTTACTTACTTATTGTAATTTTTGCAGAACCAGTGTTCCATGTTTCTGCATGGACATTAGTTACAGCGGACACTTTTGCGGCAACAGATTATCAATATCAATTGTTTGTATTCTCTCAATAGCCTCGTCAGAGTTAGTTCAAACTATTCAAATGGGATGAAAAGCATGATCTAAAACTAAATTGCTGTACACAATTAAACTTGTCTCGTGCGTGTTCAAGTGGTCTTGTGAACTTAGTATAACGTGCTTGTGTAATGTGATGCGATTATTGTAGGAAATGGTGAAGAAAAATGAATACAAATCTGGTGAGTGTAGCAGTTTTGCTGGGTTTTATTTTTTTCCCATCTTTTTAAATAATAATAATTCATTAACTTAAATAAGTTGTCACATCCCCTGGAGCAGCTGTTAATGGGAAAGAGAACCACTTGTGAATGTGAACACCACAGATCACAAATTTCAATATTGAATATTATACTTGAAATTCATATCATGATCAAATGTGCAGTTTGGCAAACTCAAATGTTATGTGTAGAGGCGTCCTTATTTAAAGGACATTTTCACCAGAAAAAAAAAAAAATCAGATTTCCTGAGTAGCCTAACTAATAGAAACATCAATAGGATAATCAATTCTGAAAAGATTTGCTTGTGACAGCCCTACCACAGTTAAATAACACCTATATTACATATTAATATAAATATAACCTATATTCTGTGTCTACCTGCTTCTGCATGTCATCTCTGTGTGCACCCAGACAAACGACTCGAACTGTATGTGTGTTAACATACATTGTTTTGTGAAGAAGCACTGTGTGTGTGGCTGTGGACCAGTGTCTTTAGTAGACTTGTGGTAATCCTCTTAGCGTATGCTGCTTGAAGCTCAGAGCACATTATGTAACCCCTCTAATCCAACATTGCATCAAGCCAGACAGCAAAAGACCACAGCTCCTGCTCTCTTACAAACACATGCAAGCGCACACACACACGCACGCACGCACGCAAACACACACACACACACACACACACACACACACACACGCACACACACACACACACACACACACACACACACACACACACACACACACACTTTGAGTCCCAAAAACAGAATTTCTTTGGAAAAATTATCAACGACCTGGATTTAGTGGTAGTGGGTGTTAACACTAATCATCTTTCTCTGACCTCCTCACATATTCTCGACATCTCACTAATAACCCGGATAGCCAATCAAAAAGATTAAAAATATATATCTCCTCAGCCTCGGCTCTCTATCTTGTTCTCAGAGCAACAGCGGCCATCTTGCCATGCCCCATTGGTCTTGGGCAAATCACAGTCAAATAACACAGATACATGATGAAAGAAAATTTTGTTTTCTAAATTATAATTTCATGAGCTGAACACAAATCCTTCTACAGTATTTTGTTTTGGCTAATATGGTGCAACTGCTGAATTCAAATAATTCAGTATGGGACGGATAATCCTTGGAATTGACATTTTACTACAGAAAATTGATTATTTTTTTAGCATAATATCCATACATCCATTATCTGCACCGCTTAACCTCATGAGAGTCGTGGGCACGCTGGAGCCTGTCCCAGAAGTCGTTGGGCATGGTCAAACATTTTGACAAAAAAACAATCGCACACACAGAATTACAATTATGGACAATTTGGAGTGCTCAATTGCAGTAGGGAGGGTAGGTAATGCAAGGTAGGGACCTTGCATGTATAAGGAATGTGGGAGGAAACCGGAGTACCTGTAGGAAACCCAAACAGGCACGGGGAGTACATCCAAACTCCGAACGGGAAGGTCGACGCTGGAATTAAACCCACGACGTGCTAATATGTTATTACTATGTTCCAGCTGCTACAAAATTAGAGCTTCTTCCAAGGAAGACTTTGCAAGGTTACATAAAAAGAATGTACGTATACCACTTTTAAAAGCGACTAAATTGGTTTTAAACCATTCTGGTTTAAATAAATACCTTGTATCATGACCAATCATTTATCATACATTGGACATATTATTTGTTTTTATTTTTAAGTTCTAATGGATGCATTAAGTGCATTTACTCAATATTTCTCAAACTTCTAAAAAGTTGTATTATGTTTGATTAAACTAATCCCACTATATACGTATGTTTCCCCTGAATTGGTAGCATTGGTCCACCTCTATTTTTAGCCCTGTATTGCACAGATTAGGGGCCTATTTATAGTCCTCCTTATGTTGTCCAATAAGAGGACTCTGTGAAGGAGAATGGCAGTATCACAAGGGTTCACACACCGCCCACTTGGCACAGGGCCCAACCTCACTTTCCCTCACCCTCCCACTCAAGCCCTCCCACAGCCAACATAAATTGGGCGGCCCCTGGCAAGGAGCCCAACGTTTCAGTGAAAGAAGTTTACACCAGGTCCGAGTGTCTTTTAAAAAGACAGAAAAGATCAGGTCAATCAGTGTATTATACGTGATCATCACAAAAGATAATTGCTTGAACAAGGGCCCCTCCACCCTCTTAATCTAACAAAAAATGCAGTTATGTTTTTTTTTTCCTCCTTTCCTTTTTGAAAAAAGAGGACATTACATAATTCGCCACACTGGGATTTTATCACAGACATACACTCATGATGCCGCGTGCACGCACACACACACGCGCACGCAGACGCGCGCATGCGCACGCCCGAACACACGTACACAAACGCACACGCACGTGGACACGCACACGCGCTCACACAGACGCGCGCATGCGCACGCCCGCACACACACACACATGCACACGCACGTGGACACGCACACACACACACACGCACACACACACACACACGCACACACACACACGCACGCACACACACACACACACACACACACACACACACACACACACACACACACACACACACACACACACACACACACACACACAGACATGCAGTTGACATACTCGACCAGACAGGCAACCTGTTCGGGTTGTCTGCATCATAGTCGCTATGACAACAGCAGGAGAACAATCCACAAAACGGCCACTCAAGAGGGGGCAGCCGGAGGAAGGGAGAGGAGAGGTTGAAAGAGTAGGAGGGAAGAAGAGAAGGGAGAGAAAGGGAGGGGGAGAGAGAGAGAGAGAGAGAGAGAGAGAGAGAGAGAGAGAGAGAGAGAGAGAGAGAGAGAATGCAGCTGTATTAATATGCACACAGATTTAAGAGATGGAATTGCAAAAATAAATTTCTTGCCTTTATAGCTTATTATACTCCAAAAATCAAAAGACCACTTTCAGGTGCCCAGAACCTAACTTAAGCAGGTACAGTATGTTCTTCCTAGTCCTGCTCCTGCACAGAATTAGAAAGGTACATGAAGTCCCTAAAATCAACTGGGACAATTTGCCTCTGCTAAACTACTCCCTCCTACAGTGGTCACATGTAGTAGCTACCTTGAAGTTCAAAAACCATCTCAGTTTTCTTGTAGTGTTATACACCTTATTCTGCATGATTATGTACACATCTAACATATGTAATGTGCCAAGCAGAGATGACTTACCAGCCCCAACAAGCAAGACTTGCGTTGTGCATGAGAGAGGTGCAGAAAGATGATAGTCGAATGTATTTATTCAGGGTTGTGATGACAAAAAGTCTGCACACCCTTGTTGAAATGCCAGGTTTGCGTATGACGAAAATATGAGAGCAGCAAAACTTTTGCACCATTACTGTTACCTATAACCTGTACGGATCAATTAAAAAAGAGAGATCTTCTCTGAAGGCAAGTAAAATTAAACAATTGCCATGTGGTTGCACAAGCAACTACACCCTCTTAACATGGTGATATGTCTGTTGTCACCATTAATCAATCACTTCAAACTCAAGTTGGATAAGAGTTAGCAATAAAAATAACTTTATAAATAATGTTTTGCAAGCAAATTACTAACCAAAGTCTTTGCCCATTTGCAATAAAGAGGCTACATACCGCAGATAGCTCTTGGTTAAAGACTGTATCCCACTGATGGAGAAGGTTTGCAAGTGTTTTTGACCTTGAACGAATGCAACCACAAAAAAAAAAAAAAAAAAAAAAACAGCTTAAGACATTGGTCAGCGCTTTGCTAGCCAAAAGGTTGTTGTTTCTTCATGATAGAATGAGACAGCCTGAGAGGGTAAAATCATTAATAGGGTCACATTAAGCTCAGCTTGCAGATGACATCCTATCTCACAGGTGTCAAACTCAAGGCCCGGAGACCAAATTTAGCAAGCCGCATCAATTTTTGTCTTACTCGGGAAAGTATTCAATGCATTATAATGAACGAAGCCAAAGACAAACACTCGAGCTGTTGCCTATTGATGGCCTCTGCAGCTTGCTCACAAGAAGAAGCTCGCAAGCAAACTTATCCAGCGTTTGGCGCAAGGGCTATTTATCACTGTTTTGCAACACCAACGTGTGCAATAACCGACCAGGATTCTACCATGGGCCACAATGCAAAGTGAGATTCTATTTCGGGGAAACCATTTGGAACTGAAAAAAAAACAATTCCGTAGTGAGAACAAAATGACACTAAATGCATCTGCTTCATACGTTTCCAAATAATTCAATATCTGTCGCTTTATTGGTCTTCTGCAATTAATATTCAGGGCTAATTTTATTTATTTTTCCGGGAAATGCATCACTTACTGAATAATTTATTACATTTTACTTTTGTTTAAAATTCTGTCAGGAACATGACAGTGGGAGAGTGTTGTAAATACTGTGTATTTAATATTAACACTTCAAAAGATAAATGACTTAAAAAAGTATTATTTATTTAGCAAAGACATTTCAACACTGCACAAATTAGACTGCAAATTTAATTGTCAATGACCATTTTCATGTGAGGACACTTCCAAGGACCAAAATAAAAACAAATGATTAAAAATATCACTCACCAAGGTGCACTTAAACGAGCTGTGGCTGTTTGTATTCCAACTAGTATTAAGTCCAATTATGATTATTACAATTAGATTGGCACCCAACCAATGCCAAAAAGAATATCTAAACCAAGGCTGACTTTAAGGAACAGGAAAAACCTTGAAAAGTGTCATCAGTGGCTTTTCCTGCAACCAGGGAAAAACCTTTCAGTCAGAAGATTGCCAAGCAATTTTTGAAAGGCTCTCTGCTGAGCTTTTAGCTTCAAACTCACCAAAGCACACAAACATGAAAATTTGCTTGAACATTTCAGGAAAGAGTCGTGTGCTACTGGTTTTATTTTTGCTGCACTGTCACGACATAACATGGTGCAAGGAAGTTAAAATTAGTGATGGGCACAAGCATGATTACATTTGCCAATCTTGTTTCCGTCACGTTCTCAAAGTAACTTAACTGGTAGAGACCTACTTGTATTATATTTTGAAAAAAGGCAAATGACTGAATGGTCCTAAAATTCATGTTGAATAAGGCCACTTAAACTGAACACCCTCCATTGTTAGTATTTGACCACATTATTGTATTTATGTGTGCTTATGACAGATAAGAAAAAAGTTACAGAAGCTCTTTGAACTTATATTCTTTTCTTTCATTTTTGGCTCATGGGCCATGTGTCTAGTGATATAAAAAGAGCCAATAGGTCTCGGTTACCACGTATTACAAAATGATATGACTAGAAATTACATTAACGTTATCCAGTAAGAGTATAATAGCATATCTGTAAACCCGACAATAGGAAAGGAGGGAAGAAAGTGAGTGTTATTTTGAGAGGGGCAGCTGGTGTGTTTCCTTGGTTGTGATCGTTCTTGCTGCTATTTTGGGACACACTCAGGAAGTGATGTACAGACAGGTTGCTGATGAAGAATGCGCAAGCAAACACGGCTCAACCAAAACAAGTGTGACTGATTCTCCCAGGATGTCCACTGGGTGGATGACAAACAAATGAGAGAAATGTTATGATAACGACACACCTCAATGATACTTGACTAAGAAAAACACAACATATCCAATTTATTTGATCCCTGAAGATGGCTATACAATGGACCCGGCCCAATCGCGAATAGCCAATAGACACTCCACTGAAAGTGATAAGAATTATTGATATCACAGATGGGCAACGAGACTCAATTTTGAAAATACATTTTTTTACTGTTGCTGAACCATTGAAAGATGTAATGTCAGTCTTAACCACAGGGTGGCAGACATCGCTCACCAGCGCCTCCAGCGCAAGCTAGAATTGTGAAGAAGAACTTGTCATGGCAACCACAACATCAATCTCAAAAGTACAAAAATAGTACAATTTGTTTAGAGTTCATGAGGATTTTCTAAATTTGTGTCTTCTAAACACATGGCAACAGTCCAGGCTTAATAGTGTTTCAAACATTGTGATGATAGCCGTTGTGATGATTCAGGACTAACTTTACTGCTTTGTAATTAACACCAGTGAGTAAGCCAGCCTTTTCATTTGAGGATTTGAATGGCAGGCAGGAAAACATATAATAGTATAATATTAAAATCTTTGGGTAAGATATTTTTGCGACCGCATGCACATACCGAATTCTTGCACTTAATGTTGGTTTACTGTCCGGTAGTTTTGTGCCATCTTTGAATGTGAATTTTGATTGCGAGAGGGGTGAGGGGGTGGGGAAAATCATTTTACAGTCAAAGGTCTACATACAATTGCTTAAACATACACATTTTTCAATTCATGATGTGAAATTTAATGAAATATTTGACTCAGCACCCGAAGTGATCGTTCGCTACTTCGCATTTCGTTTATCGCAGCTTCACTACATCGTGTTTTTTTTTCCAAATTAAAAAAAACATTTAAATGTCAAAATAAAACTTCTAAATTGAGGAAAAATGTGGCTAACCTTTAGGACAATGTCGTATTGCTCCAAATGTTCGTTTACATTCCTTTAGAAGTCCGTTTTCGTGTGTTAGCACAATCGCGAATTAGCATCTTTCCACTAACTCGTGAGCCTGCCCAGTACTTCTTGTTGGTGACCGTACTTCGTGGATTTCACTTATCGCGGGTGGTTTTTGGAACCAATTATCTGCGATAAACGAGGGATTACTGTAATTCCCACCATACAACATCATCATGGTTAGCCCACGAGACGGGGGCACGTCAGGATGATGTTAGTTAGCGTCCCAAGAAGGCTAACTCAAATGGTAGTCATGGTGAAAAATAGAAGAAGGTGATGATTTCCTTACAACCAAAACAAGAAAACATCAGAAAACATGAGCGCGGAGTGCGTGCGAGTGATTTTGCAAATCAATATGGGGGTAAAAACGTGTCAACAATTAGAGGGACCCCTCAAAGCGGTTAAGCCATCCAAGAGGATCACCATCATCTCTAAACATCTCAGCCCTACCCTGGAAGAGATGGAATGCCTTTTGCTTGTATGGATAAAGAGCAAGGAGATTGCTGGCAAAACCATCACTGAAACGATCATATGTGAGAAGGTCAATGCGTTATGTTGATGATATGTCAGCTGGATAAAAGAAAACTGAAAAATAGAAAGAAAATATATAAAATATAAAAAAAAATAAGCTAAGTTAGTTTGACGTTCACATACTGTAAGTTTCAGTAAGTTAGGGAACTATGTATCTCTGAGTCTCTATGGTACAGTGTGTCACGTCAATCAACCTGTAACCACCCACCATTCACACACTCACAGCCACGCCCCACCAATCTTCTCAATCACCCACACCTGCCACCTGCTCGTTAGACACCCTACTTAAACTCCGCGATCACGTCACTCCCGTCAGTCTGTCCTGTGATGCCACTCGTTAGCTCACTGCGCTCTGTCTGTCTGTCTGACTCCTGTTCCGTTCTCTGACCCGTCCCGCCTTGCTTGCTGCCCTTCTGACCACCTGACCGTTACCGACCATGTCTTGCTTGCCGCCCAACCTGACCACCTACCCGTTACCGACCATGTCTTGCTCGCCGCCCATCCTGACTCTCCGACCACGATCACCGCAAGCGCCCCGCCCTACTACGCACTTGTCTTGCTGCTCTCTCCACCAGGCCTGCTCCTGCCCACCAACTTCCCAGCGTGCCGTGGAGCGCGTTCCTCCAAGAAGCAGTGGGTTCCAGCCAACTGCCACGAACCAATCATCGCCCTGTTTCGGCCCGACCTCCAGCAATTCACTTTACCTTCCCTAAATATCAATAAAGTCTGTATCACTCTGCACTTGGTTGCTTCGTCTGATCTGTCACACAGTGACAATAAAAACCCATTTTTATTGATTATTTCTTTGTAATTTGTTTCTTTTGACATCTCTCCGATATAATGTTTTATTGCTATGTGTAATTATCTGCAGTATCGTTGTTGTTTTTTTGGCTTGGAACGAATTAAACGAATTACAGTGTATTCTTACGGAAATATTTGATTTAATATACAAATATTTCAACATACAAAGTAGATCCCGGATCGAATTAAATTCATATGCAGAGTTTTGACTTTATGAGGTTATTTTGGGTAGTTGAGCACTGGTTCTTTTCTATGTGCATTTGAAAGATACTCCTCTGTACATTGGCTCAACCAAAAACAGACATACAGATACCTTTTTGGCATTTGGCATTTTGGTCATTCATCTGGTTAGGATGTGTGCGGTCCTATGCAGACCCTTAGTGCTTATGAAAAACTGTGCCCCTCTCAATCAAGTTGCACATTCTTAGTCTATATTAATAGTTTAGACAATACAGTAACCACTCTATTCCGAACACATTTTCAAACATTGCTGTACCCTTAAAAATCCAGCACAGAAAACATTTACAAATAAAGTTCCTTCCATCCATTTTCTGTACCGCTTCTCCCCACAGGGGTCGCGGGCATGCTGGAGCATATCCAGGCAGCTATCGGGCAATAGGCGGAGGACACCCTGAACTGGTTGCCAGCTAATCACAGGGCCCACAGAGTCGAACAACCATCCGCACCCACACTCACAGCTAGGGGCAATTTGGAGTGCTCAATCTGTCTATCATACATGTTTTTGGGATATGGGAGGAAACCGGAGTGCCCGGAGAAAACCCACACAGGCACAGGGAGAACAAGCAAACTCCACACAGGGAGGGCCAGAGGTGGAATCGAACCCACACCCTTCAAACTGCGAGGCGGACGTGCTATATGCTAACCAGTGCTCCACCGTGATAGAGTTCCTGTAAAGTGAAAAGAAACAATGACTATGCTTCAAAATTGTGAAAAATCCACCCATTCCACGTAATGTGATAAAACCACACCCCATTCAACAGTCAATCTGAACGCAAAATAATCCAGAATTGTTCCAGATAATTGCTTAAGCATGTCCCATAGTGAACCAAACAAAATGCTTTACAATCTGCAAAGAAACAAGTTTGCGAACTATACACTGATGAAGGAATATAATCTCTGTTTATATCCCCTTAATATACATCCAATAAATGGAAGAAAGTGACAGATCAAACTTTGAACAGAAAAATCTGTGCACAACTCTCACTGTGACAAAAGGGGGCAGTATTTCGAGATCGTCTTCTTTCAGTCAGATTGTGATATTAAGTATACGTTGGGTAGAAGAACAACATTGCTTGCTGTTTGAACACACAGTTCCTCTCACAAGTCGCCCCTGTGTCCTCACTCTCGTGCTCTCCACTGTATTGCACTCTGCAGTATTATCAGATGTGTTTTCTTTCCCCCTGCACTGCAGCCACTGTGGCACAATTATCTGGCTACTGCACTAATGGCTATTGATGCAGCTAAGGGCCTCATATACACACACACACACACACACACACACACACACACACACACACACACACACACACACACACACACACGCACACACCAACACGCACACACTTGCAGATGCATTCATAAAAAATTCATGACGCTGGCTCAATATGAAAGTGCGTGTGTGTGTGTGTGTGTGTGTGTCTGTGTGTGTGTGTGTGTGTGTGTGTGTGTGTGTGTGTGTGTGTGTGTGTGTGTGTGTGTGTGTGTGCACACAATGGAGTGGTCAGCCATAGAATGTATAACAAATGTCATTCATCAAAGGAGAAAAAAGGCAGATGATATCTGTATGCATATCACTTAGCATGACAAAAACGACAATATACAGGTAAATGCTGCTTTGAAAAAGCGATTCAATGTGTACTCTTAAATGTTACGTGTGAATAGTTGTGTGTGTATGTATATATATATATATATATATATACGTGTATATATATATATATACACACACACACACACACATACACACACACACACACATACACACAAGAGCCACAGCCCAAGTACAGCATGTGTGTCCGCGTCCAAGTTGCTGGAGTCTATGCTGTAGGTAATTCCCTCTTAGCGAAGGATTTTTCTTTGCAATGAACCTGCGCTGAGAAAGCTTTAGAGCACTAAGCCTCCTGGCTGAGACTGAACCTGGGATCAACCAAGACAAGAAGAGATGGAGGGAGGGATGGATGAAGGCAAAAGAGTGGGAGAGAAACACGGGTGGGTCTGAATGATTGAGCAGATTACAGAGGAGGAAAATCTAAAGTCAAATGGAATGAAAAGATGATGAGAAGACAAGTTGAAGCAAGAAGGAGAATTCTGGGAGAAAATTTAAAGGGTTAATAAAGAACTGAGTGGGATAAAATTGGGAAAAGGGGTGATCCACATTAGGGATGTACATAAACAGCTCACAATGAACAATTCTGTCATTGTGTGGTTTTGATTGTTTGATTGGCTTATCCAAATGACCCAAGGAGCTAAGTTGTCATGGCCCCCATGAAAAACAGGTCCTCGGTGAAAAAGCACAACAAAGACTACTATGATGAATAAAAATATTGGAAAATGTTTTTCCCTTAACTAGACACAGGTCATTGGAGACCCTCCTTTGAAGGCGAACGTGTAGTATCCATGGGGCCCGGCCAGACACAGCTCCAAAGGGTAATGTGGGTCCTTCCCATGGACTCACCACCGAGGGGTCAGGTGCTCTGCAAGCTGGGCGGTGAACAAAAGCGGGGGACCTTGGCAGTCCCCAGCAAAAGAACCTGGCTCTAGGGTTGTGGAATGTCACCTAGATGTAGTCAAGCTTGCCTTGACAGATAGCTTGGGCTCGTACCACTTGAGAGGGTTTGTACTCGCTCCTACTCTCTAGTTACCCACAGAGAGAGGCGCCAAGCAGGTGTGGTCAGACTTTTTGCCAGCCAACTTGGTCCCTGTACATTAGAGTTCACCCCAGTGGACCAGAGAGTAGCCTACCTACGCCTTCAGTTGGGGTGATGGGGTCATAATTGTCAACAGTTCATAGTACCCCCTTCCTTCTTTGGAGTCCTTGGAAGGCCTGCTAGAGCGAGTTCCTGCTGGTGACTTAATCATTTTACTGGGTGACTGAGTGTTCACACGGGCAATGACAGTGAGACCTGAAAGGGAGTGATTGGGAGGGATAGCCCCATTGATAAGAAACCAGGTGGACTGACTCACACGTGTTTGTCTTGATCCCCACTGAATCCCCGAGACTGGCTCACCAAACCCCTGGGGTTCGATCAAACCCCGGTTAGGAAACACCGACCTAGGGTCTTGGTGTCGCCAACATGCTCTCCATCCACATTACCAAGTCAAAGGGTTTGCGGAGGCAAAGTTAGTGGGAGAACCGATGATGAATGATTAACCCTCATATAGCTAGACCAATTGTGCTACTTTCAAAGTGTGTATCAAAGTGAATCGTTCATTGCATTCTGTGTTAATTTACTTTTTAAGCAAAATCCCAACTTCACTGGAATTGGCGTTTGTACGGTATAGTAAAGGACACGTATCATGGAAAATGGACTTTTTTTGCTTTTAAAAAAAGTATAGAAAAGTGTAATCTACCCCTCCAGGTGCTGCAGAGATGCTGTTATGATGGTTTTGGAGGGCTATTTTTCACTTTGTTCAGAGTTCTCCATTTTCTATGACGTTTTTTTTATCTATTACATCACATGGGGCGGGACAAACCAAACAAGGTAATGGGTATTGCCAAACGGAAATCCGAGTAATAAACATGGATCCGCCATGTTTAAGATGAAACCGCCTTGTTGATTACTCGGTGAGACTTTTGTAGTCCAAACAACTCAAGGATGCTGAAGTGGAGAGATAAAAATGTTCCGTTGTTCAAGCCACACAAATCATTGCACAACATCAGAACCTTAAAGAAGTGCCTGGTTAAATTTCATTTTTCAAGCAGTGTTCCCACTTCTGTAGTCAAAGTCCTGCTTGTTAAGGACTGTTTGAGAAATCTTTTGTCAGTATAGAGAAGGATTTGCCGAAATACCTCATTTCATTGATTGTTCAATTCCTTCAATCTATGTAAACGACGGACACAATAAAGCGGTACGTTTGAGATGATGCAAAAATAAACTGTATTTCACTTTAATAATCTTGTGTTTTCTTAGCATTAGCGTCAGTCTTTGTGCTGATTTTGGAGCTGTGCGCTCTATGTTTTCACTTCTTGTGGGTGTATTTTGAGTAGTTGTATCAGATGAATAGCATCGAATGTGCTGTATTATTCTTGGGGCACACAATGCATTCGTTAGCTTCTCGCTAACGCTAGCATTAGCTTACTTCGTGGCTTGACTGCAGTGCTTGTTTACAAGACATTTATAAATATTGTGAGGGGATTTATTTTATTACGTATCATGTATGGTTGCATGGACAAGTTTTCTGTCGTTGATATCTTTTAATCAATCAAAAAGTTTGTGCCGCAAGTAAGTAACCTCGTTTAAATAAAGCAAAAAAAAAAAAAAAAAAGGAAACACTCCCTTGGCTAAAAAAAAATACAAATGTCGACCAGAAAGGGAGGCGCATATCTTGCGGCCTGGGAGGTGTGGGGTGTGACGTATGTAATTTGCATTTAAAGAGACAGGACCAAAACGGCTTGCTCTGAGCTGCACTTCAGAACAAGTAGAAAATGAGGAATTCAGACAAAAGCATCATTGTTCAACTTTATATAGAAAACAGTAGACTTTATTACCGTGATATTTGGACTTTAACTCTTACCTCAACATCACAAAACATTATATGCGATTAAATAATACCTTCACGTTTGTATTACACTTAACCCAAGATTAGCCACCGATCTGATTGGCTTTGCAGAGTGAAACGGTGCCATTGTGATTTGTGTTTTTCTATCAGCATCTAAGATGTGCAGAGTCACGCTCCTCTGAAATATCGACCATCTCTGAAATATGCTGTGCTGCAGGTGATGTATTTCTTGGAGCAACCAGCTTGTGACAAAACCAACTTCTCTTGCAATACAAGAGTGCGTTATTACCACTCAACTCAAAGCAATGCTGCAGACCAAATGAAAAAAAAAAATGAGAAAAGACAATCTCGGGTGTTTTGCCTTAAGCACCTCTGCATCTCCTGAATGAAGCTCAGTGTTTTCATTCTCAGAGTTTCTCGGACATTCGACAGAGTTCACTTTCACATTTATCCCTTTACTGCACTGCAGAAAACATGCATTATTTAAATCAAATTGTAAAGTCGTATATACACAAACAAGGGTATTTATGAGACGTTCTTTACAAGCGTGTATCGTGCCTCCTCAACCTGCATGCGGCGTTTTCATTTTTTGATGAAAACAAACAAAACATTCACCACAAAATAAATAACCATTTAAGAACTTCAATGAGCTGACATTCTGAGGATTTGGACTGTGCTATATATAATTTATTTAATATTTTTTTATTTACCATTTTATCTAATGAAGATTGAATTTAAATCAAAATCTAATTTCTCCACTTACAAACAGCCTCTTGGACCCCATTGTGTTTGTGAGTTGAGGAATACCTGTAATTTGTACACACAAAATCCAAAAAGCTAGCTGTTGGCTGGTCAAAGAATGCAAGCAAATACTACTTTCTAGTAATACCTAAATCTCCATCTCCATCCACCTTCTGAACCACTTTTCCTCACGTGGGCGTGCTGGAGCCTATCCTAGCTGACTTTGGGCAGTAACACCCTGAACTGGTCACCAGCCAATTGCATGGCACACACAGACAAACAACCATTCACACTCACGGGAAATCTAGAATGCTCAATCAGCCTACCATGTATGTTTTCGGAATGTGGGAGGAAACACACAGGCACAGGGAGAACATGCAAACTCCACACAGGAATGCTGGAGCCGGAACTAAACCCGCAACCTCTGCACTAACCAGTCGACCACTGTGTACTTGAACATTTTAATTTAAAAAAAAAAAAGGATAAAAAGCAAATGCATCAGTTATAATTTAATCATGGAAAGGAATCAATAAATGTATGATCTAGTCAAATTGTAGTCTCTAATTATCACCGAATCAAATTGTGACTTCCAAAGGATGTTTTACTCCGAAACAGAATGATGCTTTTGGACATTTACAGTAATACAGTGATCCCTCGCTACTTCGCGTTTCGTTTATGGCGGCTTCACTACATCGCGGATTTTTTTTCCAAATTAAAAAAACATTTAGAAGTCAAAAGAAAACTTCAAAATGGAGAACACATGTGTCTAACCTTTAGGACAATGTAGTATTGCTCCAAATGTTCGTTTGCATTCCTTTAGAAGTCTGTTTTCGCGTGTTAGCACGATCGCGAATTAGCATCTTTCCGCTAGCTCGTTAGCCTGCCCAGTACTTCTTGTTGGTGACTGTACTTCGCGGATTTCACTTATCGCGGGTGGTTTTTGGAACCAATTATCCGCGATAAACGAGGGATTACTGTACACTCAAGACAATGTGAACACATTAATTGTCACTGCATATTCATATGTCGAGAATGTTGTTCAAAACCTTATAGTTACGTTTGGCTCATTGGTAATCTGTGTGACAGTAAAATAAACATCAAGTAATTATCATTATTTCTTCTTCTCGTGCACCCCCCCCCCCCCCCCCCCAGATACACACTCCAAAATGTAAACTCCTCAAGGTAACTGCTGACACAAAATAATGGCAAGACACATCCTGTGGATGAATAATCTCTTTGGATTGTGGTTGTACAGCACACACCAGTACTATACCAGGAAAGTATTTTCAATACCTCTGTCAAAAATGAAATGATGTTTATTTAGTACTGATACTTTGAGTGTGATTGTGACAGGCTGCAGGAAGCAGTTTGCGCATCTGCAGCCACTGCGCTCTTCCATACTGGGCTGGGCCTTTCTTACTCCCCAAAGCAAGTGGAGAGAGAAAGAAGTCGCCACAAGCTTTTCCGGGTCTGCTGAGGGTTCACAGCTTGTTAACACAAAAAAAAGGCACGTAAATATTACGCTTACATAGCTGACAGTCAGGGCAAGTGGAAAAATACTCACAAACCAGAGAAGGGAACAAGTCCAATAAGGAAAATCACCTCACTCAACTGCATCGTCAGTTACATAAAAGAGTGACGGGTTCACAAATTTGACACAGTTAAACAACATAAACTCAGAAGTCAAGGAGTATGAATTATTTTGTGACCAAGTTGTTCGACTGGTTGCATTTGACTAAGCAATTAATCAATAGTGTTTGTGGATGAGCAAAGTAGAGCACACACAACTCCAGCTACGGCGCTGCATTAAGTCATCATCTGTTTCATTTCAACGTGCTTGTAAATAACAATTTAAATGTAAATTTAACATTGAAAGAAATCAACCTCTGTTCACAAAGGTAATCTGTTGTGAGACTGTGTATGAACTGAAGCAAATTCTCCTATTAAAAAAAGAATGGCACGGCAGGGTGGCTGCTCTTTCAGCTGCATCACGTAACAAAATCAACTGAAGTCAAAACGGGTAATCGCTTGCGCTTTTTGCCTTCTTGGCATCCATACTAAGAATTTATTTGGATCAAAAACCAAACAAACAAAAGACATGTATCGGACTTTAAAATAGGTGACGAACAGCATGGATGACATTCACAACGTCTCTGCCACATTGACGGACTTATCCAATTATTGAAAATGTCAAACAACAAATGTCAGTTATTTGACTTTTTGTGCTAGTTCAGTCTCTAAACATCAAGTACATAGTCAATAATAAATAAACTACAAGTGTGCTGGATCCATGCATCGCTAAAGCTGCAGATAAAAAAAGCAGATTCCACACAAATTAGTTGAAAGAACATTTTCTACTTATCTACTGAGGCAACTGTGAACTGAACAATATATAGAGTAAAAAAAACAATGTGTGCACACGTTTGTGACGAAAATCTTTCTAATGTAAAGCAAGTGTTGCATTTTAAACAAGGCTACAAACTTCAGTAGACGCAAGAGAATAACGGTATTCTCGTTCAAACATGTTTAACAGCTGAGCTACTGTGTCAAAACTGGTATTTTATCTAATCAAGAGAGAACAGTGGTGCCTCGGACTATTTGTTCACAAAGTTGTTCACTTGAGTGCTGGCGGTGTACCCTGGCAAACCTAGTAGATGTTTTTCAAGTAACAAGGCATAATTCATCTGATTCTTTGTTTTGAATTGGGACCACAAACTTGATGAACGAGCGCTATATGATGGCAGTGAACTTAGTTCAACTCATTTCATACTAAGCAGCAGTTTGGCAAACTGAACAGTGAATCACTTTTTTTTTTTTTTGCTTTTTGTGCTGAGGCAAGAACGAATTACAGTAATCCCTCGTTTATCGCGGATAATTGGTTCCAAAATCCACTCGCGATAAGTGAAATCCGCGAAGTACGGTCACCAACAAGAAGTACTGGGCAGGCTAACGAGTTAGCGGAAAGATGCTAATTCGCGATCGTGCTATCACGCGAAAACGGACTTCTAAAGGAATATAAACGAACATTTGGAGCAATACTACATTGTCCTAAAGGTTAGACACGTTTTCTCAATTTAGAAGTTTTATTTTGACTTTTAAATATTTTTTTAATTTGGAAAAATAATCTGCGATGTAGTGAAGCCGTGATAAACGAAACGCGAAGTAGTGAGGGATCACTGTAATGGCATTTCCATTCACTTCAAAGGGTAATGGTTTGAAATACAGTAAGGAATTTAACTTAAATCAACCAGGCACCCCTGGATAATAATTTCTTTAAAGTATTTCACTGGCTAATATTTTCAATTCGCAAAAATATAGAGAAGTTGAAGTTTGAATTTCTATGTTTTGTCGTTTGTGATATTAGTGTTTTACCTAATGTTTTAGGATGCCAGGTTTCGCCAAAGTATCATTTGAGTGCCAGTATTGAGGTATCTTTTTGCTCAGCAGCAATTTGAAACTAGATTACTACTTGATTATTATGATGCACTTTATTTTGGAGTTAGGCAATCCCAGTTATCTTCTCCAGTTGGTCCAAAATGCTTCTGCTTGCCATCTAAATGCGTTCTCAAATGACACCACTTTTTTGTTGTTCACGATGGTAGCGTTGTCACGCAAGATAAATATTCTTCTATGTCTTGGAGTGGGTGTGACAACACACAAGTCCATCACTGATGTAGTAATTCATTAATTGTAATGAAAGCTTTGTTTTGTAACATGTTGGAAAAGTAAAAGCAAATGTTTTATTAATATTTAACAAAGGTGATCGGTCTGCCTTCATGGAGGATGATAGAGATTGGGGAATATTTACTGTTATTGACAAGCTGACATTCTGAGGATTAATAATCAATTAGTTGTTGATTAATTGTTGCACCTCTAGACGACACGGGGATAGGAATTTAAGATGACCCTGTTACAGTTGGTTGTGTAAACATTCGAATAGGGTAAAATGAGCACACAAAATAGCATTGCTAGTTGACGTTGCGTAGCAATGCTTTTGTTTTTTAATGGTTTATGTTTAGCAAAACGCAAAAAGGGTGTTGTTGTTCCAGCACACTAAACGAAAGGATAACTGTGTGTTTGTGTGTGTGTGTGTGTGTGTGTGTGTGTGTGTGTGTGCGTGTGTGTGTGTGTGTGTGTGTGTGTGTGCGTGCGTGCACGCATGTGTGTGCGCGCGTGTGCGTATGCATGCGTGCGTGTGTGTTCCTGTAGAACATGTGAACAAGCGTGGGAGGAGGGAATGTGGTTTGCAGCCACCCCAGATTAAAAACAACCAGTATGTGTGCACAGGAATTGAGGGGCAAAGGGTGAGAGGAAGCTGATGAAGATATAGGAGTCGTACAAAAAAGGCACTCTGCAAAAAAACAAAAACAAATGCTGTACAACAGTCATCAAAGAAAACAGCAAGGAACAGTGTTTACAATAGTGTTTACCAAGTCCAAACTACACACCAGTGATGTCATGATTGTAAATTGACGTCACACGCTGCGTGTGTGCATGCTTGTGCATACTGTTGAGTGTCAGCTCCATGCCAGCTCTGTATTTTAAATATAGCACTCGGGCAACAGTCACAGCTGACATTGCCCATGCTCTTGCCAGCAAGATCATTGACGCTACATTACTGCTTTACTAAGGAAAAGAAACCAGAGAAGTGGTGAACCCAGGGGGGAGAGGGAGGAGAGGGAGGGAGGGAGGGAGAGAGGGAGGGAGGGAGGGAGGGAGGCCTCAGATTCATGAATACTCAGCCGCCCACACTCCGGCCTGACCTGCCAGCAGTTGAGCCGGACATCACTACAAGAGAGCGTGCGTGTGTGCATGTGTAGTATGTGTGAGACGGAGACGTTCCTTTACGAGGTGGACGCCAAGAAGCGAGTACAACCAAAAGACAGGTTGTCCCGAGCCGCAGTTTTCCCGCTACTAATATAACCCTCACAGCCTTACAGCTGCATGTTATGTGGGGAAGAAAAGGACATAGTGGTTGTGTGATTTAAAACACTGTGACATGTTGGTTGAAAAAAACTTGTTCATTTTGATCTTTGCCCAAGAGAATGTTTTAATCAAGATACTGACAGACAATCAGGGCGCTGAGCACAAACCAGTTTTGTTTAAAACGCAACAGACAAGTGACTACTAAATGTTTTAAACAAGATCCTGATAGAAAATATGTGCGCTGAGCACAAACCAGTTTTGTTTAAAACGCAACAGAATGTTGACGACTACTGTATTTTCCGGACTATAAGTCGCTCCGGAGCAGAAGGGTGTATTCAGACCAGAAAAGTCCTTTAGTCCGCTTGTTTGGTCCGGACCAGAAGCGGACTTAATGTTTTTCGTTTGGTGCGGTTCCTACTTAGACTGTACATTTTGCAAGCAAAGGATATATTGTAAACACACCCACGTTTGTGACGATCTGTGCTCCAATTGTGTCACGTGCTGGTGCCACCTGCGACGGGACCACGCCCCCCTGTCAGTGGGATCACCGTCACCTGCCACGGGTTCATGGCCAGCGCTATATCAGCGCCGCCAGCGCAGACCCGAGTGCCAGTCTGTCCCTTGATGCTGCTTCGCTCATCAATCCCGGAGAGAATTGACTCACTTGACTACTCGAAACCCTCGCAGAATCGTTGTCCTCTCCAGCCCGATCGCCGCTCCAGCGCCAGCTGTTCCCATCATCCCCTTCAAATAAAGTCCGTCGTTACGCACTTGGCTGTACTGTCCGATCCTTAACAGTACAGACTGGCCAACACGATGCAGTCAGCGAACGACGAGACGGCATTGGGCCGACTGGAGCGAGCCGAGACCGCCATCAGCAGCCTGTCCGCCGACATCCGGAACCTGATCGAGGTTGGTCAGCAACAACAGCTGCAGCAGCAGGAGATGGCCCAAGCCCTCCAGAGACTGTCGGTGGCTGCGTCCCCGGCTGTCACGGCACCCCCGCACCGCCCGTCTGCCGAGGCCAGGAGGCTCGTGGACGTCCCGGAGCCCCGCCTCGGCAACATTGAAAAGTTCAACGGCGATCCCAAGCACGTGAGGGCGTTTGTGACCAACTGTCGCATAATGTTCAGCCTCCAGCCCGTCACGTTTGCGTCAGAATCAGCCAAGGTCGGTTTCGTTCTAACCCACCTCACGGGCGAGGCGCGGCTATGGGGTTTGGCAGAGTATGAACGGATGGCCCCGGCATGCGATTCCTTCGACGCCTTCGCAGAGGAATTGCTCTTCCTGTTCGACCTGGGATCCGCCGCCGAAGACGCCGCCGAGGAACTGGCGACGCTGCGTCAGGGTAGCCGATCGGTCGCGGAGTACGCCCTTAAATTCCAGACGTTGGCCGGCAGCAGCGGATGGAACGCGCCAGCGCTCGTCAGCACATTCCTAAATGGCCTCGCGGATTATATGAAGGACGAACTGGTGTCGTACGATCGCCCGCGAACCCTGAAGGGCGCGATGGACTTGGCGGCCCGAGTAGACCGGCGGATCCGGACGCGGCGGCGCGATCGGGAGAGCAGGTCCCCGCGGAATCCGCGTGGCCACATTCCTCCGTCTGCTGGGGACCCGCCCACCACTCCTCCCGCCGAGCCCATGGATCTGGGAGGGGCTCGGGTCTCCTCGGAGGAGCACCGTCGGCGCCTCTTGCTGGGCTTGTGTTTTTACTGTGGGGAGGGGGGCCATCGGGTGGCGGGGTGCCCGCTAAAAGGCCGGAGCTCACGCGGCGTCGGGGGATCCGCGTGAGCTCGACCAGCACCGGCTCTCCCAGTCCCAGCACGCTCACGCTGCAGGCACGTGTCCAGCTTGCGGGGGGCGACCAGAACGTGGCAGCCTTGGTGGATTCCGGCGCGGAGGGGAACATCATGGACATTAGCCTGGCGCGTCGGTGGGGTGTCGGCTTCCTCCCTCTGAGCCCGCCCATTCCCGCGCGTGCCATTGATGGCCGCCTGATTGGCGAGGTGGCGTTCGTGACAGAACCGGTTAAGGTACTGCTCTCCGGCAATCACCACGAGACCATCCAGTTTTTTCTTCTTTCCCTCCCAGGACAGCAGCTCATCCTGGGGCACCCTTGGTTGCGGCAGCACAACCCGGTGCTGGACTGGGAGGTGGGGGTTGTACGGCAGTGGAGCGAACGCTGCCATCGAGTGTGCCTGAAGGCGGCCACCAGCCCACTCGGCAGAGCCCCGCCCAGGTACAGTCCCGACATCTCCAATGTCCCAGCAGTTTATCACGAACTCAAGGAGGTTTTTAGTAAAGCCAGGGCCGCTTCTCTTCCTCCACACCGGTCCTACGATTGCGCCATCGACCTGTTGCCCGGCACCTTCCCTCCCAAGGGGCGCGTCTACTCCCTGTCCGCTCCTGAGCGCCGGGCTATGGAGGAGTACATCCGGGAGTCCCTGGCAGCCGGCATCATACGGCCGTCCTCTTCACCTGCGGGAGCGGGGTTTTTCTTCGTGAAGAAGAAGGAGGGCACGCTCCGTCCGTGTATCGACTACCGGGGAATAAACGCAATCACCGTAAAGAACCGATACCCTCTGCCTCTTCTTTCTTCCGCCTTTGAGAGCCTTCAGGGTGCCACCATCTTCACCAAGCTGGATCTTCGCAACGCCTACCACCTGATCCGCATCCGGGAGGGAGACGAGTGGAAGACGGCTTTCAACACCCCGAGCGGACACTACGAGTACTTGGTGGTTCCGTTTGGGCTCACCAACGCCCCAGCAGTTTTCCAGTCACTGATAAACGACGTGTTACGAGACATGCTGGACAAATTTGTGTTCGTTTATTTGGACGACATCCTCATCTTCTCCCGCTCGCTTCCTGAACACATCAAGCATGTCCGGGCGGTGCTGCGACGCCTCCTAGAGAATTCGCTCTACGTGAAGGCAGAGAAGTGCGAGTTCCACACCTCCTCTGTCAAATTCCTCGGCTACGTGGTGCGTGAGGGATCCATCGAAATGGACCCTGGGAAGGTGGAGGCGGTCACGTCATGGCCTGTTCCCGAGACACGCAAGCGGCTGCAACAATTCTTAGGTTTCGCGAACTTTTATCGCCGTTTTATCCGTGGGTACAGCACGGCGGCCGCGCCACTCACCGCCCTTACCAGCCCCGCCTCTCCATACAAATGGACAGAACGGGCAGAACAAGCATTTCAGGAGCTTAAGAGGAGGTTCACATCCGCTCCCATCCTCAGAGTTCCCGATCCCGACAGACAGTTCGTGGTCGAAGTGGACGCCTCGAACGTGGGTGTCGGGGCGGTGTTGTCTCAACGCAGCCGCCAAGACGATCGTCTCCATCCGTGCGCCTTCTTTTCTCGCCGTTTGTCAGCCTCAGAACGAAACTATGACATCGGTAATCGGGAGCTCCTCGCCGTCAAGTTGGCTTTGGAGGAGTGGCGACATTGGCTGGAGGGCGCCACCACTCCGTTCATTGTCTGGACCGACCACCGCAACTTGGAGTATCTGAGATCGGCCAAGAGACTGAACGCGAGACAGGCACGGTGGGCTCTGTTCTTTGACCGGTTTGAGTTCTCTCTTTCCTACAGACCGGGTTCCCGTAACGCGAAGGCGAACGCCCTGTCGCGTTTGTTTCCTGGTGGGGAGGAGGGACAGGGTCCGCCTCCCACTATCCTCCCGAGCTCGGTTCGGGTGGCGGCTCTTACATGGGAGATCGAACGCCAAGTGGAAGCCGCATCACGCGATCAACCCGGCCCCAGCAACTGCCCGGAGGGTCGCCTGTTCGTCCCGGAAGGCCTGCGATCGGCCGTGCTGCAATGGGCGCACGACTCACGCCTGGCCTGTCATCCCGGCGCTGCACGCACGAGGTACGTGGTGGCACAGCGTTTCTGGTGGCCCACCTGGCAAGTGGACACCAGCGACTACGTCAGAGCCTGCTCAATCTGTAACCGCTACAAGACGCCTACTCGTCCTCCGGCCGGGCTGCTTCAACCCTTGCCGGTTCCCCAGCGTCCCTGGTCTCACCTGTCGATCGACTTTGTCACGGGCCTCCCCCCCTCAGAGGGAAACACGGTGGTCCTCACGGTGGTAGACCGTTTTAGCAAGATGACGCATTTCATCCCTCTGCCTAGGCTCCCATCTGCAAAGCAGACAGCGTCCATCATGGTGCGGGAGGTGTTTCGTCACCACGGTCTCCCACGAGACATCGTGTCAGACCGAGGACCTCAATTCGCTTCCGCCTTCTGGACGGAGTTCTGCCGACTCCTCGGCGCCACGGCCAGCCTCTCCTCGGGGTTTCACCCTCAGTCCAACGGTCAAGCGGAGCGCCTGAACCAGGAACTGGGCAGGTCTCTCCGATGCATGGCCGCCGGAGACCAGCGCAGGTGGGTACAACAGCTTCCCTGGGTAGAGTACGCTCACAATTCCCTTCCCAGCTCGGCCACGGGACTTTCGCCTTTCCACTGCGTTTTCGGGTACCAGCCACCCTTGTTCGCCCACCAGGAGCGTGGTGCGGCGTGCCCGTCGGCCCAGGCTTGTGTCCGCCGTTGTCATCGTGCCTGGGCGAGGAGCCGGGCCACTCTTCTCCGCTCTGTTTCAGGCTACGCCCGCCAGGCGAACAAGCACCGGACGCCGGCTCCGGAGTACAGAGTGGGGCAGCGTGTGTGGCTCTCGACGCGGGATTTGCCGCTGCGAGCGGGATCCCGCAAACTGGCGCCCCGCTTTGTTGGACCGTTCCCTATCCAGAAGGTGATTGGCCCGGCCGCAGTCCGTCTGCTCCTTCCAGACTCCATGAAGGTTCATCCCACGTTCCACGTGTCCCGTGTGCGGCCCATCCATGAAAGCGCGTTGGCGCCGGCGCCCGTTCCGCCGCCGCCGCCCCAGCTCGTCGATGGGGGCCCGGCTTACGCTGTCCGCTCCCTGCTCCGATCGCGGCGGCGTGGTCGGGGCCTACAATACCTCGTGGACTGGGAGGGTTATGACGACGCGCACCGCTCCTGGATTCCGAGCCGCTGGATACTCGACCGTTCGCTCATCACGGAGTTCCATCGCTGTCATCCGGACCAACCGGGTCCTCGGCGCGGGCGCCCGAGGAGGGACGGGGGGGACCAGGGGTGAGGGTCCAGGGTGGTCTTGCCCACTGGTACCGGGGTCTTCTGCCCCCGCGCCCGTCGATTCTGCGTCTGGCGAGGTGTCGGACGTTTCAGCGGTGTGCTGACCCCTCCACCTGGCCACCCGGGGTAGTGCCTTCCTTTTAGTTTTTTTGTTTTGTTATTTTCGGTTCCTGGGGACGTCGGGAGCCGTCCCTTGTGGGGGGGGTTCTGTCACGTGCTGGTGCCACCTGCGACGGGACCACGCCCCCCTGTCAGTGGGATCACCGTCACCTGCCACGGGTTCATGGCCAGCGCTATATCAGCGCCGCCAGCGCAGACCCGAGTGCCAGTCTGTCCCTTGATGCTGCTTCGCTCATCAATCCCGGAGAGAATTGACTCACTTGACTACTCGAAACCCTCGCAGAATCGTTGTCCTCTCCAGCCCGATCGCCGCTCCAGCGCCAGCTGTTCCCATCATCCCCTTCAAATAAAGTCCGTCGTTACGCACTTGGCTGTACTGTCCGATCCTTAACAAATTGGACAGCAATGACTAGGGCGGCACACAGAGCACAGACCCGGAAATGGAGGAAAACATGCTAGTACTACGCGCTGCATTTCTGCTCTGCATAGTTGTGCTCTACGCTGTTTGTCTTCACACCTGAAGTGAACCGCACCAGAGTTCGTTTGGAAAAAAAGTGGATCTCGGTCTGTCTCTTTAATCCGCACCAGGATTCATTTGCATGAATTCACACCTGCACAAAAGATCCGGACCAACGTTACAATCGAACCCTGGTTCGTTTAAAATGGACCAAACAATCAGGTTCAAATACACCAGCCATAAAATGCATAATAAAGACGAAAAATATATTTATAAGTCGCACCAGAGTATAAGTCGCATTTTGGGGGGAAATTCATTTGATAAAATCCAACACCAAGAACACACATGTCATCTTGAAAGGCAATTCAAAATAAAATAGAATAGGCAACAACAGGCTGAACGGTACGATATGCTAACGTTACATAAACACATAAAGAAGGAACGTGCCTGACATAACATATTAAGAGTTATTCAAATAACTATAGCATAAATAACATGCTAATAAGTTTATCTAGCCATCCATGTCACTTCAAATCATTAAATCCAATGAAATCTTCATCTTCGGTTATAAACAACTCCGCTAACCCCCGGAAGTAGAAGACGCGGCGCTTCCTCTTCTACGTCGCTTACGTCAGACTCATCGTCAGTTGCAGTTCCAATTATTCCACAGGTCTAGAGCGCCTTCTTGCAGTTTAGTGTGAAAATAAAACGTGAAATGATATAATGTGTTAATAATTTGACACATAAGTAGCTCCTGAGTATAAATCGTACCCCCAGCCAAACTATGAAAAAACAGTGATTTATAATCCGGAAAATACGGTAATAAGGAACATGTTTAGTTGTCATCTTTAGCTAAAGAAATGAAACCTAAAAAGACATATCACATCCGATAGAGGTATCCAGCCAAAGCTTTCAGGTTTTAAAACAAAACCATAAACCATAAAAAATCTAAAAGATGTTAAGATTCATGATTCATTGCCTTTCAAAAAGAAATACAATTAAGATATCATTTCAAATGAAGATCCATTTATTTTCTGTATCACTTATCCTTACAAGGGTTGCAGGTATGCTGGAGTTCATCCCAGCAGAACTTGAGAAAGAGGCAGGGTGCATATTAAACTGGTTCCCAGCCAATTGCAGGGCACAAATATACAAACTATCACACAATTCAATAAACCCACCTTGCATGTTTTTGTAATATGGGAGGAAACCTGGAGCACCTGAAGAAAACCCACATAGGCTGAAGGAGAACATGCAAAGCCCACAGAGGAAAGCCTGAGCCCACAACCACTGAACAGTGATGCTAACAAGGCATCCACCATGCTGTTGAAGACACAGTTTCCAGTCAAAACACGAGACTGCTTAAGCATGTTAATAAGTAGAAAAAAATTATTTGTCTTCTGACAAACTAAAATAGACTAACCTTGCCTATAAACTGAATTTTTTCGGTATCTGTGAGTTCAAAAAAAAAAAGAGAATCCATCTTGCCCCGGGCCCGCTGAGCTGAACCAATCACAAAGTGACAGTGTGTTTAGGGGTGAGATATGCGGCTGTAAGAAAAACAAGAAGCGCAAAGACCAATGGAAACCAACAAATCAAACATGGCAACGATCAGTGGATGAAATTAATTCTGTTCTTTGAGAATTACCCAGTTTCATTTTTGAAAGGACAGTAAGAGGTACTTTATTCATTTTTAGATGGTGATGTCAGGAAAACATGACTGGAAAAACTGTTTGCAACCTTTTAGGAACCGTGAGGAAAAACATTCGCTACGTGCTCGCGGTGGGATACGGGCTTTTAGATATTAGTGACTTGTTAACTAATTTTCGTGACTGGTTGTGACCTGAGACCTGCCAACTGTGATGTCATTTTCAGTCAACAGCAAGCAGCGAAATGTCTGCCCCCTCAGATGGAGAAAAACAGGTGAGGCTTTCTGCTAAACTCATATTAATGTGATAATAATGAATATAATATTAATCAGAATACGGTATTTAGACTAGTGGGGGCACATAGAACATATTCTTGTAAAAAAAAAAAAAAATGTGGGTTGACTTCCTCTTTAAGATGCATCAACAGAATATGAAACACAACGTCAACATTATCATTTATCATGATCGTTTCAGTGAATATCTATCCATCCATCCAGTTTCTGAACCGCTTAGTCCCCACGGGGGTCGCGGGCGTGCTGGAGCCTATCCCAGCCGTCATCGGGCAGTAGGCGGGGGAACACCCTGAACCGGTTGCCAGCCAATCGCAGGGCACACAGAGACAAACAACCATTCGCACTCGCACTCACACCTAGGGACAATTTGAAGTGATCAATCGGCCTACCAAGCATGTTTTTGGGATGTGGGAGGAAACCGGATTGCCCGGAGAAAACCCACGCGGGCTCGGGGAGAACATGCAAACTCCGCACAGGGAGGGCCAGAGGTGGAATCGAACCCGCGCCCTCCTAACTGTGAGGCGGACGTGCTACCCAGTCCGAGCCGCCGGGTTTCAGTGAATATATTTCATTCTAAAAAAATTACTGTGACAGGCCTTTGTGAATGACCAACATCCACCAGATACAGGGTGGAAATAAGTTGCAGATATGATGAAAAGCACCAATGACACATTCTTCTAAGTTAAAGCCTGACATGTTAAAATGTCATCGCCAAAACTCTGACACAGAGCTGAAAATTTGGGTGCATGTGATGCACCAAAAAAACAGTGCAAGTGCAAACATTTAGTCTAGAACAGTGGCGAACCCATTTCGGGTGGGTCTTGGACAGCTAGAAAAAGTTCCATTTATTTCTAATTTGAATATTCTGCTACAGTACAGATGAGTACAAAGCTCCCACATAGAACCAAGTGACAGGAAGTGTAGCTGCTTTGTGCTTTAGCCAATACTTCAGTCCATAAACCAGCTCAGTGGCCTAGTGGTAGAGTGTCCGCCCTGAGACTGGAAGGTTGTGGGTTCAAACCCCAGCAGGGCCATATCAAAGACTATAAAAATGGGATTCATTGCCTCCCTGCTTGGCACTCAACATTGAGGGTTGGAATTGGGGTGTTAGATCACCAAATGATTCCCGAGCGTGGCACCGCTGCTGCTCACTGCTTCCCCTCTCCCCCAGGGGATGGATCAATCTAAGTTGACACCAAAGACCTTCTTGACAAAATTTCCCAACCAGGAAAATGGTTACTTGTGCCGCGGGTACATGGCAACATTAAACATTTTACTCCCAAGATGATTAGTGAATCCCGGGCAGACAAGTATTTTGTTCCTAATCATTCAAATTTAAACACCTGATTAAATGGGGCTTGTTTGGTTGAACTGCAGTTATTGTGGAAAAATTGTATAAGAAAAATATTAAAACGGCAGGTTTAATACTTATTTTCATTTCGTATTTTTGTTAATACATATTGTTTTTATTTTTATTTTATTTATTTTTTGTTGTTGTATCAGTGAGTTAAATAGAAGACACTGCCTAAGATTTAAATGGTAAAATTTGAAAACACTAAACAAAATGTTTTTCATTTAATAATAACTTGTGTTACATTACCTTTCGGAGAATCGGCAACATATATGAGTGAGGGGACACTCATCATATGACAAAAAGGGTTTGAGGGACCGGATTGCACCGGTACAACTCTCAGTGATGCTACTCATATGTTATAAGAATTTGGCTTTTCAAAGTGTGCAAATGAGTTTAGATTTCTCCAACAAGCACCAAGCAAGTAAAACTGAAAGAACTACCTGTCGTCCATGTTTGTCCATCTTCGCACCAGTGACTCCTTTAAATTTATCACCAGAGGTTTTAGGCCGCCACATGAAGTAAATAAAACTGCCCTTTTTAAAATAAATTAAAAAAAAACTCTTCAAATTAGCTTCCAATCCTAATATTTCCCAACAACGAATTATACTGTTGTTTCTCATCAACTAAAAGTGTGAATTTGAGTAAATTCTCTTATTTCCTGCCCTACATAAAAGTAAAATTCTTCTACGAAGTGACTAATTTAAGCACGTTTACTGTAACTGACAAGAACATGAAGCAACATATAATATAAGCTGTTTCCTCCCAAGGTGTCAACATTTTAGTTGGAACTGTCTTATTCCAAATTAGCCGGTCAGCCAAAAAACTCACTGCCACAAACCTACTATAATTTAATGCTGCATGTTAAAATGCTTGCCGCTCAAGTGAAGGCCGTTAAAGCCTCATTTTCATTTAACACCTTGTATTTTGAGACATGAAATGTTTAAGTTTAACTTTAGGTTTATATTTGTTTGAAATTGTCCAGCTGAAAATGTTTCTAGACAATATTATACAGTTTTTGGCAATTTACAATGTGAATTTAAGAATCAAAAGTGTTCATCATATAAAAAGGGAAACCAATTGGTTGTTCATTATTAAGTTGAATGTAAAGTAAAAATATAGTTTGTCCGAACACACAATTATTCAATAGAATTTTCAGTAGGATACGCAAGTAAAATATGAAATAGTTACGGCCCTAAAGTTCCTCTGTTATGTTGTCATACTTTTATTGTTTAATAAAACTCTTGCTTCAGGCCCCTAGGATTTACCTGCAAAAATGCTCCAAATACCAAGTTGCTTCTCAAATGATGTCATTAATTAGCAGAGTCTGTATTTAATCAGTCATGTCGACCTTTACTTGAACTTTCCCGCCATAGTAAAATTTACCATCCTAAACTTTAACCGTGTTGTGTCAAGGTACAAAACAACAACAACTATTCAACATGTCATATTTTATCTCTTTAGGATTTGATGTGTTATTTTGTTTCAAAAATAACAAAATTGGTAGAACATATAGGTAAATCCTCTTTATTTGTTGCAGGTCCTTATGATAATATGATACATAACTAACGCAACATGAACATGTGTTCTTTTACCCCAATTTCCCATTCAGACCATACACAAAAATAAATTTCTGTAGGAAACGCTTATGTAAAACAGGCTCAATTGAATACAACAAGATCAAATACAGTGATTATTAACAAAAAGTGGCCTGAAGTTTCTTAGGTATTATTTGATCAAACCATTCAAACAACACAACTTTATCCTTGAAACACAAAAGTTATTTATGTTCTAGTTCTTCACACCAAGTCCCCCAAGAACTCTTGCTTGCTGTAGTATGCTTGAGAACATTAGTGAACCCACAGATACTGCTTATGCTGAGTCATTAATGTGAATTTGCCCACTGAAAGGGACTCAATCAGGCTTTCCATAATTAAAGACTTGTTCCTGTCTTGATATGGAAGTGTCTGAGAACCAAGAAAGAATATACTGAACTCTTGAGATTCCACATGAGAATACAAAATAACTGCCTATAAAGCATCTAAATAAAATATTTGAAAAAAAATCCAAGTTGTGAGTAAATGTGGCAGCTAACTGTTTAATGGCTATATTCTCATGTAAAATCATAATTTAAAATGTACCTGTGTTGATCATTTGAAAGAATGCATGACGATATAGCCATGAAATCACGTCACAAACCACTGTAAAAACGAAAAGGCTATGGCTCAATTTAACACAATGTGTCAACAGCAACAGCACAAACTCACATACTGTTTTTGAACATCTCGTGTATGTAGCACACCTTCTTCACAAGGCGTATTTTGAAGAACAGACTGTAACATTACCCTGTGGGCATTTGTGTCTGCATGCGTGCACACAATGGCTTTGGCGAGAGTAACAGCAAAGCTTGGCTTTCCTCGAATGCCTGCTTCTGCAGTGACTACATACAGCCATCTAGCTGCAGCTCCGCTCTTCAGAGCAAATAGAAAAAGGATAGCACACGCTTCTCTCATTTCTCTTCCTCTACTTAAAACGATTCATGTCTTGACACTCCCAAGCACAGCACAGGTTGTTGCATTTGAAGTGCCGCCATTAGTGACGCAGAAGACCCTCCAATCTCCGAGCTTTTGTCAGACAATTCAGTTAAATGTCCACAAGGGCTACTGGGAGGTCCTGCATTGCACTCGAGTACTACGTCCGGACGCTTCTAGCTAGGCTCCTTAACAACAACAGCAACTTGCAAGGAAATTAAAGACACTCTTATTTTGCATCTCAAAAGGAGAGGACCTGGGCTCATTGCAGCAACAAAAGGATAGACACTGTTGACATTCCAGACATGAGTCCTTTGGTCTTTTCTCAGGAAACCTGAGCCTGCCCACAGGAGATACAGTGCAAACAGGGATTCTACACAGTTTCTCTGTCTATTCTGTTCGTCTCTATGGCCACATGCGATCACATGTTTTAGTCAGATTTTTTTAAATGGTCAAAACCACAGTGAGAATCACAGAGGAGCACTACTATAATAACAATCTGCTTTCCCCAATCAGAAATCGGCATAGGCACTCTGTCGGCTCCCCTAAGATTCATTTGTTTTTGCAACTCATGGAAAGATTGCCACTACTCTGGCGCCAATTTGAGATCTGCTGCTTTGGTCCCCTCAAAATGAACAGGTGCCCGTGCGTCGCATCACTGACTGGTTATACTGAGATCATGGTGTTAATTTTTAATTTCACAATAGTTAAACACCGGATTGTGGTTAGAGAAAGCAATATCAATTCAAGAACCTATTTACAATTAGATGCGCCTTCCTGCTTTGCATTAGATGCTCCTTACAGAACTTCATACAATAAGACTCGAGAGCAAGAAGCGTGAGTATGTGTACGTGGTTATATCTGTAGTAATCAATATCATAATGTATCCGTATTAATTGTTTTTCTAACCACCACCATTTAAATAGTACTTGATTGAATCACAAAGTGCCCTTTAAAAACTCAGTCCTAGTCATATAATAATGTAGTCCATGTAAACAAACTGGCACTGGGGGACGGGCTGTTGATTTAGAAAGCATGCCACAAATCTGGAGCCTAAACTGTCATTGCTGAGAGCAAGGAAGCATTTGTTACAACACTGATGCCTATTTGCAGGATATCACACACTTAACCCAAGAAAGGAGAAGTAGTTTGGCTGGAGGGGGTGGGGGCGATAGAGGGCTCCTAGTTAAACACTTGTAAAACGCCCCTGCACAAGACAAAGAATCAGCTGTTAAGTATTAATGATGGAGTATTCTGTTACCCTTCCAAACAAACGCAACTTAGTCAGCGTTGTTGTAAAAGTGAGGCGAGCAATTACTTGTGAGTGAGCGTGTTGTCAACTAACTCTTCTAAGTGCGAGCGAACAAGTTGGTCGTGTAGTAGTCACGCAGCTACTGTTTGTGGTCCGTGGATGTTGAGTGAAGTGTCTGCGGAAGTGTGCGAGTGAAAGGGCTGTCTCTGGCTGTCATTGGGAGCGCGTCCTTACCGCTATAAGCGTGTTATTCCTCTGTTCCGTGGAAGCGGCCGAGTCTGGGTCCGCCGGCTGTTTAATCTGCGGCTGCTTACTGCCGCCGCTCCCGCTGGCCGACTTCTTGGCCCTTTGCTCCAGACTCCGTTGGTACAGGCTGACCGTCTCCCTGCGCTCGATCTCCAGCTGCTCGGCGTGGGCTTGCTGGTACCTGTTCTCGCAGTTGACGTGGTGTCTCCGGCAGCCCTCGATCCGCTGCCTCAGCCTCTCCACGACCGTGCTGTGTTTAGGTATGCCCACAGCCCCGGCAGGCACCATGTTCCCGGCGGCCGGGTTCATGCTGTTGTTGATGCAGATACTGCCGTTGGGTCCGGCAGCGGGGGAGGCGAAGTCCCCCATCACTGGGCCGAGTGGCTGCTATTTTGAAGGAACTTTTTTCCAACGTCCAGTCTGTCTTCACCGCCGCCCCTTCCTCCACCTCCACTACTGTTACCCCCCTCTATGCGCTCCGCGGCGATGGGTGCCAAGGAGCCGGCCAGCGGAGGTCAAACCGGCAACAGCCCCTCAAGTGGGCGACAACTAGGGGCTTTAAAGGGCAGCGAATCTTGCGCTCGTACGGCCGAGAGCTCGCGAGTGACCTCGTCTTCTTCCCTCCTTCACACAGTTTCAAAACAAACAGCTCCCGAGAAGACAAATAGGATCCAACATGAGAGGCTTTGACAATGAAGCGTCTCTCCGCCACTCACAACTCCACTGGAAAGCGGCGGTGTGAACACGGGCAGCCGGTGTTCAAACACACACCAGCAGTCCCGCTGAGCAGCAACAGTCCACTCGCCGCTTTACGGTCTTGTCCTTAGAGAAAAAGTTTTGCAGCTTGGACCTAACGGGTTCCGGAGTTTCCAAGTCAACTTGCATGTCATATGGTTACTGGTTTGAAAGGAATCCCGGTAAGGATGTCGCTTGGTTCTGTTGTGAGGCATCAAGAGTCCAGACGGCGTAAAATGTGAATATGGGAAGCAGTGGCGGAAGTGTGTAGTCACTGGCTGACGCCTGCCACCATCACAATAATCAAGTCAGCTTCTCCACCATGCCAGCGGAGTGATATCAGGACAGGAGTTGAGTAAAACCAGCCAGAGGCTGTGAGAAGCCCGCCGAAGGAAATCCGGAAAACCCGGCGCGGAATTATGGCGGATCCGGTGATTCTCAAGCCCTTTTCAGTGATATGCCCCTTGAGAAATTCTATTAGCCAAGTACCCCCCAAACAGCGCAAATAAATATTTTGGGATGGAAAAAAAACAAACTGCTGTGCCGCCATTGTCTGATTTATTCAACTTTGGGCTCGATGGATGGATGGGTGGATGGATGGATGGATGGATGGATGGATGGATGGATGGATGGATGGATGGATGGATGGATGGATGGATGGATGGATGGATGGATGGATGGATGGATGGATGGATGGATGGATGGATGGATGGATGGATGGATGGATTTAATTTACAGTGTACCTCTAGAACGATTTAGAAAATATATGTAAATATTTGTTCACATAAACAAATTATCAACAAAGTGTCATCCTTTGGGAGTGAATCTTAATGCAGATGTTGACAAAAAGATATCAAATGCATTTGTAGTGGTATCTGTAGAACTTGCATATCAAAATAATTATCAACAGAAAGTGCCTTCCTTTTGGATCATAGTACATCTCAAAATATCTATTTTCTGTCAACACTGAACAGTTGCACTGAACTGAGTTTTAGTGAGACACTTGGGCTTGTGCTTCACTCAGGATCTTTGTCATTCTTGGTGGCAGGGAGGCAACTGCTGTGATCAAGCTCTTCCCTTGCTTGTATGTGACGTTTTAACTATTTAAAATCTCACATAGCTCCCAAAGTGCCTTCACATATTCCCCCAGGGGTACACGTACCCCCATTTGACAAGCATTACCCTAGAGCCTAGACTATAGAGGATGTCGGTATATTAACCCCTCTACCTGGACACGCATGTACAATGCAACTGACATGATTGTCGTACATGTAAAATAAAATAACGATAATAATAGTTTGAAATGTTTGTTAGTTTACTTGTACACTTGTATGCTATTGTGTCCCGTAATAAATTCGACCTTCACAGAGACTACCTGAGGAACAATGTCAACACCTCTTAATTGTAGATATTATTTCCAGTGCTGTAGATGTTTTAGCCAGTAAAATGCAAATAGCTTTTACCCAGTCAAGTGACTGGTTATTAATAAGAAAACCAGGGAAAATTATTCAATATCACTCCTTAAGTTAATCTCTTATAAACTACAGTATATTTGTTGTTATCATTATATATTTGTTCAACTAAATTGCACCAGGTATTTAAAATCGGCAAGAAACTAAAGAAACAACAACAGTTTAATACATTCTTTAAAAGACCTGTCTCAAAAGTTATAGTTCAAACTGGGACAGAAGGTCAACCAGCAAAGAGATTGTTTGCTTCGTTTACTGTACGCGAAGATTCGAGAGTTGTCGCGGGACAAATTGTGGCGGCTTCACCATAACAACGCACCTGCTCATAATACAGCAACTTTTATTGGCTTCATTTTATGTGTGTTATTCATATTACTTTGAAATTTGTCTTTCCTGGTGAACAACAGTATGCCCTGATTCAATGTCAGGTTCTAAATCTGCTGTCTCATCTAGCAAATCTGTTTCTGTTCTGTTTTTGTTCAAGCTGGCCATGTGGATGACAATGATCCATTGACATGAAATTTCTTCATTAGAAGGAAATGTATTTAAAAACAAAACAAAAAAAACATAAACGCAAACAACAACTTTGGAAGTAGTCCGTCTTCTATAATGAAATTTGCACGTTTTCATTTTCCTTCAGAACCGTAGCATTAACTATTAGAAGGCATTTAGAAACATCTGAGAGCAAAAGAGACGATGACAACATATAGTTGTCATGCCGAAGATTTTATCCAGAAGCTTCGCAGTCGAGTATTTGCATATGGCCAGTTAGCTTGATAATGGCGTTTCTGTTGCTCGTTTGAAAAGAAAATCTTTCTCTGTCAAAGGCTTAAACGATTTTAGTAACAGGGTTGTGTATATGTCGAGAGACACAACTTAGGATAATTTGTCGTATTACAAATATGTTTGTGATGTAACTATTTTTTCATAATGATGACACAGTACAAGAAATACATACTGTATCAAGTTTTTTTTTTTAAATGTTATATTTGATATGTAAGTCTGAGAGGGAGGGAAAATAGCTATTTTAGGGGGTACCCAAGAGCTATTTAGCATTTTGAATGATATCTAGGAATTACTTTAATCACTTTAATCACTTTTGCACATGCACACCTAGACCCCAAGTGATGCTCAAGCACCCTTTTGTCCAGGATGACAAAAGTGCTCATTCTGCTGCAACCCATTTTTTCTTTCATCATGTTTGTTTGTTTTATTTAAATTACACTCTGCCATTATTTCCACCTAAAGTGTTTTGATTAAAAATAATAATATGATAATGACAAGAATACTAACAACAAATATAAAATAATAATATGATAATAATATTAACATACGACTTTGGTATTTTTTCCACCATAATGTTCTGTCCAAACGAGTGTTTTATTTTTACAAACTATTGAACAACCGTACTTATTGAAAACGGGTTGCTTCTTTTGTTGATGCAATGTTAATGGATGCGCAAACATTTTATTGGTCTCCTGCAAAGTGATGATTTTTGAAGGTACAACGATTCTGCCTAATGCCAGCAATATGCTCCCACCTTAATTTATTTGGGTGGTATTGGCTGTGTTGCGTGTGTTAAAGAGGTGGTGGATTACATAAATTAAACACATACAATACTACTGTTTTTTTTCTTAATGCAAAGAACAATGTCGTGGATGGGTGTCTAATTTTTCACCTCGATGACCTACCCTCAAAAATGTCTGTGCACGTGCCTGACTAACTACAGCTGCAAGTACATTTTGTCTCATTACACTTTACACTATTAACAAGATGCTATGCAGCCACAGTGCCACTGCAAAACATGGCATTATTATATTTGGAAAGGCGGAATTCATTATACAGCTCTTGAATTGGATCAAACTGGATTATGCAGATGTTCCTATTGTACAATAATCTGACAACAAATGACGTATGAGTTAATTTTTCAGTTTTGAAATTCATCTATTAGCCATCACACTATAGCTGCTTGGGCTTTTAGCTCAGCAGTCAGTGCACTCGACATCCAAGCCCGGTGATGCAGTGGCAGTACGAGTTCGAAGTCTAACTTGGACGGCACAGGAAGATTTAAAGTTACACGTAAAACAACCATTAATAGCTAAATACTATACTATTCGACATGTATATGTCAGAGTTATGTCAGATTAGTAATAAAACATCAAAGTTTGAGAACCTTAAAAAATATGGTCCTGGTAGTGCTACCCAAGTCAGTGTGGCTGTCAGTCTCATCACCAGTCAGCGCTTTTGGACTTTGTTCAAAATATCGTATGCTGTTTTTTACTCTTTTTCAGCAAGCTGGTGGAACAGTCAGTGGCCCACATTTTAATTTGACGTGCAACAAATACTGCATAGTAAATGCATTGAATGTAACCTCATTATTTAGCCTAATCAGGTACTCCATAATATTAAATTGCTAATTTATTCATTGTCCTCAATGCTAAGCAGAGTCATTCATTGAATATAGAGAACCAACTCTGTATGCATAATTTTTGTCTCAGGTGGTTAAAGTAAGCCTGACAAAGACAAAAAACTTTGGCCTTATATACTGCTAAAAAAATTATTCCTTTTTTTTCAAGTTGGAAAGCATGCGAAGAACACTTATGCGGAATGATTGGTTCAATTCTTCTGTCCCATTAAATCATCTTTCTCCTCTTTTTATCACCAGTTCTTGTCCCTCTTCATTAGTCCTGCAGGCTGCATTTGGGTTCACACTACGGGGTCAAAGCTCTTTGTGGTTGTAGCTTGTAGCTTGTAGCTCCTCCTGGTTTTTATCTCCTCGTAATGTGCAGTTCCTCCTGGCTGAAGCGTTGCAGACAAATAGACAGGTGTTCCAGATCTACTTTTGACTTTGAGTCCAGGACTTGGGCAGCACCCACCTTTTATTTTCTTGCAATCTTGGCTCATACTGCTTCACCTGATGTCATCTGTGCTTGGCCATACATGATTCATGTGAATCTTTCCATCATATCATTCTGAGCTGACGTCAACTTAATATTACAATCAAGTTAGCTTGCATAGCATAGCCAAAAGCTAGATAACACAATAACCAACAATGAACACATCAGGTAGTCCAGCCCCAAGGCGTTACGTGGGATGTTGTTATGTAATGGAAATGTTATTCATTACACCAATAAAGCTCAGCAGCAGAAAGTTTATTGTTTATCTCAACAATGGACACCTTGAAAGCACCAACTTCGCTAACTACAACAAAGTCGACTAAATATGGTTCTTCAAATTTGGTTAGACAAATATTGCAAAGGAATAAGCTTATTTGAAGACAATAGAAACTCTGTAAGGTGGTGGCACGGTGGAGCATTGGTTAGCATGTCCGCGTCACAGTTCAGAGGATATGGGTTTGATCCCACCTCCGGCCCTCCTTGTGTGGAGTTTGCATGTTCTCCCGTGCCTGCGCGGGTTTCCCTCTGGAGCTCCGGTTGCCTGCCACATCCCTAAAACATGCTTGGTAGGCCGATTGAGCACTCCAAATTGCCCTGAGGTGTGAGTGTGAACGGTTGTTCGTCTCTGTGAGCCCTGCGATTGGCTGCCAACCGGTTCAGGGTGTCTCCCGCCAACTGCCCAATGATTGCTGGGATAGACTCCAGCACGCACGCAACCCCCGTGGTATAGAAATGGATGGATGGATCTTAACTCTGTAAGGGTAATATTAAATAAGGATCACTTAAAAGCAGTAAATTCTAAGTGAAATTTGATTTTTTTCTTCTTATACAAAAAGTGAATATAAGGACTATGTTGTGATTCATGATGTTTTTCTCTAGCTTCTATAATTTGATGCTTGTTTGCACAAACCACATACTTGTTTGTTGTACTTGTTTTGCTTGCAAATGTAAAGATTATACATCATGATCCTTTTTAGGCACTGATTATTATTATTATTTAACACAATTAAAAACAATTATAATGAAGTTCATGTTTTTCTCTGATTTTCCTAAGTAAGCTATATAAATAATTCGCAACAGTGTTTTTTGGGTTTTATTGTTAAAAGAAAATACTTTGTTCAACAACACTTGACTTGTACTGTCATTATTGATGAAAATTATGATGAATTATCATTTTTATTCATTATAAATGACAGTCACCAAGCATAATCAACACAGCAGACATCCATTGTGTGCATGGAAAGGTTATAGTTTTTAAATAGTTTCAACCAATACCAAACATAGCTGTTGTGTGTTGGGTGTACAAATTGGAGTGTAAAATGGTTAAAAAAAAAACCCCAACTAATTTCCAAGAGGAAATAGGCCATCTCAAAAACATCAGAGGATCTTGAGGCCGCAAGCACCCAGACTGGACTGAAGACATAATTATGTTTGCAGTGCTCATTTCATATCTGGTAAGTTATTGTGGCCATTTGGTTTAATATCACTTCTGTCTTGAAATATTGAGAAAATGGTCAAGAATTTTGACAAAAACTTCAAATTTCAGTGGATGAGTTGTATATAAAATATACAGCGTGGGTTTTCTCCGGGCACTCCGGTTTCCTCCCACATCCCAAAAACATGCTTGGTAGGCCGATTGATCACTCCAAATTGTCCCTAGGTGTGAGTGCGAGTGCGAATGGTTGTTTGTCTCTGTGTGCCCTGCGATTGGCTGGCAACCGGTTCAGGGTGTCCCCCGCCTACTGCCCGATGACGGCTGGGATAGGCTCCAGCACGCCCACGACCCCCGTGGGGACTAAGCGGTTCGGAAAATGGATGGATGGATATTGTATTTGATATTTTTTGCACATTAAATATAAACTTTTACACCAATGTGTGTTTACTTTTTAAACTGTCATAGATATTATACTGGATTCTGAATAATTAAGTCACGCTGTTGATTTGTTTACTAAAATTACAATTTTAACAAAGCTGTTCAATATTTCAAAAGAGTCCATTGTTTATTAAAATAAAAACAAAAACCGCTGTTTTGTAGCACACTACCTTGTGTCGTAAAGCCACATTTGACAAAGAGAATCATCTGTGTGTCCATCCATGTCAGTGTGTGGTTGTGTAAGTGTTTGTTGTTGTTTAGTACTTGTGCGGCTGCGCAGTATGGCCAGTTTAGCGCTTAAGGAATGACTGGAATGTTATTTTAGACACACACACACACACGCGCGCACATACACACACACACACACACGCACACATACACACACACACACACACTTCTATTTCTCTTCCTTCCCCACTAACACAGTTTGATATGACTTGTTTCCAACAGACAATATATTTACCTGTCAGCCCCTTTTGATGACGATATTAGGGATTGTCACAAGCAGCAAATGTTTTCAAGCCTGTGGAAGGCTTTTTCTTTGACTGGAAACAAAGTTAAATTGCACTTGAGTTCTGCATTTTGTGATCAAAACACACAATATCTACAGTGAGCCAGTCAACCAAGGCAGTTGTTTTGAGAAGCCAAGGTGATTATCAAGAGATGTTCAAATTTGTTTTCACAAGATTTGCCTCTCAAGAGAAAATGCTCTCGAACCACACAGAGATACAGTTCTTTTCTCTTTTCGCAGTCATGCCGGTTTGTCTACTCACGACTCAAGGTGTGGAGGTAAAGAATGAGTTTATGCAAGAAACACACACACATACAAACACACACACATTGATGGCTGGATGGAGGTATTAAGTCTGTAAATATGAACAAGGCTAGCAATCACGTCAGCGCGGAACTCTCCTGAGACCAAAATGGTGTCGGACTTATTTGGAGATTTTGTCCCACATTGACAGCGACCACATATTTTCTCCGCTAACTCTTTCCTTCTCTTCTTGTTTTCCAAGTGATCTATCTGTATCCCTCTGTGTTCGCCTTATTGATTTGCACATTATTTTGACATTCAGGCTGCACTGTTCACCCTGTGATGACCCTGGACACACGCTTAGATACCCATCGGGAGAAAAGGGCTCTCCTATCCTCCGGACTTGGAGAGAGGGAAAGGCGGTAGATAACGCATATTTTGCTGTTCCAAGGAGGTCCGACTAAATATTTGATGTGATCTGCCTCCAAGTAGGAATTGAAAAGAGGAGTGGGGATGATATTTTCAGGAGGACGAATGAAAAATGAAGGAATAAAAGGGGAAGGAAGATGTGTTTGCTGAAGGCAACACTGATTATTATTTTTGTGAAAGTAAAGGTTCATTTTGCCCACACTGAGATGAATCCGCAAGGGTCATAGAAGGAATGCTAAATATAGTTTATGAGGAAAAATTGTGTCAAATAAGAACTTCCAAACATACTCTGCCCCCATCCTTGTATCACCCAGGGAAGAAGATATAGCTGAGGAATCATTTAGAATGTTACTGAGACATCCTGTCAAAAACATTTGCCAAAATACACCACTGAAACATCGACTATCAATTTCCATTAAGCTGCTAATTTGCTTTTGAGGTACTGGCCAGGTACAAAGGAACCCACACAATTTGGAATGTGACTGAAATCTTCTGGATTACACCTCTCAGTTCAAACAAGTCTCGCAAGTCCAACAAGTGCTGGGTGACGTCACCTGAAATATAAGAATATTTCACCTTGGCATATATACTAAGTGAAGTGCACACAGAAAAAAATGACCAATAATGATGATGAATTCCATCAAACTGGAAAACCAGAATGGGTCCTGGCTGCTCATCACAATGTGGATAATAATCTCCTTGAATGGATCCTGGTTGAGTTCAGGGCTTTTGCTGTTTGCACACTTAAACTCACTGATTTATGTTATTGTCAAAAGCTTCAGGAGATTACCCGGTTCTGACAGCAATGTAAGCAGGGATGGACAAGGGGAAAAAAAACAGCCCTGGTATTTTTGGTTTAGACTGGATGAGTTTGGGGCTTCGTCCGGCACCATCATCTGATGGCGCCACGGATGGCCGCCACGGTGAGTCGCTCTCTGTTTCTTTGTCTTATTTTGTGTGTTTTCTGTGTCTTCTGCTGTCCATCCCGGATCACTTTTACTAGCGAAGCACTGTTAAACATCGGTCAGTCTTCTTCTGGTATTTTCTCTCCTCTTCTCTCTGATTCAGACTGTTTGTCGGAGATTTTAGCCGGAGCGGCGGTGCTATACAAGCTAGCGCGACGGCGGCGACGCGGAAAACGAGCCGGAGCCCTCGTAAAGCTGAGGCAGAGAGGGTTCCGTTCTGCCCTACCGTCAATTCATCTGGCGAATGTCCGCTCCCTGGCGAACAAGATGGACGCACTGCTGCTCCTCACTTCAAGGAACACGGACTTCAGCAGATCCGCCGCGCTGTGTTTTGTTGAAACGTAGCTTAGCGAACGAACCCCCCACCACGCCATGGTGTTAGCTGGGTTTCGGCTAACGCGTGCAGATCGCAGCGCGGAGCTCTCCGGAAAATCAAAGGGAGGTGGTCTCTGTTTCTACATTAATGAACGTTGGTGTACCGATGTCATGGTGTTGAAAGAGTTTTGCAGCCCTCTCCTAGAAACACTTTTCATAAACTGCCGGCCGTTCTATTCACCACGGGAGTTCTCCTCGATCGTCATGGCGGCTGTTTACATTCCACCACACGCACGTGCGAGTGAAGCCACGCAGATGCTGGCTGACCAGGTGACAGACATGGAGAAACTTCTACCAAATTCACTAATCATTGTTCTGGGTGATCTTAACAGGGCGAACCTCGCACACGAGCTCCCCAGATACAGACAGCACATAACGTGTCCCACCAGAGGGGCACAGACACTGGACCACTGCTACACCGTAATTAAGGATGCATACCACTCTGTGGTTCGTGCAGCTTTAGGACTCTCGGACCACTGTCTAGTTCATCTGATCCCGGCCTACAGACAGAAACTAAAAACTTCTAAGCCTGTGGTGAGGACTGTAAGGAAGTGGACAGTGGAGTCAAGGCAGGACCTCCAAGCCTGCTTTGACTGCACCGATTGGAGAGTTTTTGAAGCTGCAACTTCAGACCTGCATGAACTCACTGACACTGTCACATCATACATCAGTTTTTGTGAGGATCTGTGTGTGCAGACTAAGACGTTCTACACATACAACAACGACAAACCTTGGTTTACACCGAACCTTAGGAGGCTGCGCAAAGTCAAGGAGGAGGCCTACAGGAGCGGTGACCGGGACCTGTTCAAGCAGACCAGAAACACACTGAACCGAGAGGTCAGGAAAGCCAGGAGGTGTTACGAGGAGAGCCTGGAGAGACACCTCTCTGCCAATCCTGATCCCTCAACAGTGTGGAAAGGTCTGCAGAGCATCACGGGCTTCAAGAAACGAACCCCCCGTCCTGTGGAGAGCCCAAGGCTCGCTAACCAGCTAAACAGGTTCTACTGCAGGTTTGATCGGTCCTCCCACACAACGGGACCTCCTGCAGCACAATCTACATACTCACCTCCCCCCACAACTGCTCTGTCCACACCTCCATCACCGTGGTCACCGACTCTCTCTCTTGCTGAGGCCGCGCCCGCACTCCAGATCCGCGAGGAGGAAGTGCGCCAGATGTTCCGGAGACAAAAGATCAGGAAGGCACCGGGCCCAGACGGCGTGTCACCTTCCTGCTTGAGAGTCTGCGCTGAGCAGCTGGCGCCCACCTTTGCACGGATCTTCAACCGTTCCCTGGAGCTGTGTGAGGTGCCCTCATGCTTCAAGAGCTCCACCATCGTTCCAGTGGCCAAGAAGCCCGCCATCACAGGTCTGAATGACTATAGACCTGTTGCACTGACATCTGTGGTCATGAAATCTTTCGAGAGGTTAGTGCTGAACCACCTGAAGGATGTCACGGGCCCCCTGCTGGACCCCCTCCAGTTTGCCTACCGGGCAAACAGGTCGGTGGATGATGCGGTCAACATGGGACTGCACTACATCCTGCAACACCTGGACACCCCAGGAAAGTACGCCAGGATCCTGTTTGTGGACTTCAGCTCGGCGTTCAACACCATCGCTCCTGACATCCTCCAACAGAAGCTCATCCAGCTCGCGGTGCCTGCCTCCACCTGTCAGTGGATCACCAGCTTCCTGACCAACAGGAGACAGCGTGTGAGGCTGGGGAGCATCACATCTGACACCCTGACCTCCAATACTGGAGCCCCTCAGGGGTGCGTCCTCTCCCCACTGCTCTTCTCCCTCTAAACCAACGATTTCTCCACAAGTGACTCTTCTGTGAAGCTCCTGAAGTATGCAGACGACACCACTCTCATCGGACTGATCCAGAACGGTGATGAGACTGCGTACAGACAGGAGGTGGAGCGGCTGGTCCACTGGTGCAGCCAAAACCACCTGGACCTGAACCCGCTCAAGACCGTGGAGATGACAGTGGACTTCAGGCAAGGCCCTTCACCACTTTCACCCCTCACTATCCGCAGTAATACTATTCTCTCATCAGACACCTTCAAGTTCCTGGGAACCACAATCTCTCGGGACCTGAAATGGACCGGCCACATAGACTCTGTCCGGAAGAAGGCCCAGCAGAGGCTGTACTTCCTGAGACAGCTCAAGAAGTTCAACCTGCCGCCGGAGCTGCTGAAGACCTTCTACACTGCCATCATCCAGTCTGTCCTCTGCACCTCCATCACTGTCTGGTTTGGATCGGCCTCCAAACAAGACAAGCACAGACTGCAACGGACAATAAGGACTGCAGAAAAGATAATTGGAATCAACCTCCCATCTATCCAAGACTTGTACCTGTCCAGGACCAGGAAACGTGCAAGTAACATCTCAACAGACCCTTCGCACCCAGGTTGCAGCCTGTTTGAACTACTCTCCTCCGGACGCCGTTATAGAGCTCTGTACACTAAAACCAGCAGACGCAGACACAGAGACAGCTTCTTCCCCCAGGCTGTCGCTCTGATGAACTCACACCACTCTTAGAGTCTCAGAGTCATTACTGTGCAATAACGTCCCGCTTTCCACACCTTTTTTGTCTACACTGTTTGTACTATGTGTCCTCTCTGCATCCATTGCAGCCTGGTCATCCTAGAAGAAGGACCCTCCCATCTGTGGTCTCTTCTCAAGGTTTCTCATTTCCCCTAGCTGGAGTTTTGAGTTTTTCCTTGCCCTCTTGGGAGTTTAAGATCAGTTTAAAATCAGGGGATGTTTGAGAATATCTTTCATTTTTCACATGTCCTGAGTGTTGTTAGTCACCTAAATGTTGAACAGAGGCTGTGATTTACCAAAGTCAAATTCCTTGTTTGGCACGCTCAAACATGGCGAATAAAAAAACTCTTGAATCTTGAATCTTGCTGTGTGGAGAAATACAATCCATTCATGATGCTAGTCGACTAATAACAAGTGGTTATCTCACACTTCTGAGGTTCAAGGTTTTAATCTCAGCTCCTGCGTTCCTGTATGGAGTTGGCATGTTCTGCCTCGTGCTTTTTTCCTTTTTCTGTTTTTCCATTACACATTACAAAAACATGCTTGTGAATGTGAGAGGTTGTTTGTCTCTGTGCCCTGCAAATAAATAGCCATCAGTCCAGGGTGTAATCCGCCTTTTACCTGAAGTCATCTGGGACAGGCACCAAATCATTGCAACTCCCGAACAGGAAAATTGGTATATAAAATGGATGGTCATATGTATGACCAGTAACTTTTTTTGCTATGAATCATTTGTGCTAGAAAATACAATGTACATGTTTTATTTTGAAAGCACAAACATTTGACAATAGATAATGTTGGAAATTATTTACAATTTAATTCCTACTACAATAAAATTTGCATGGAACTGCATGCATGTAGCCATATTTTCTGTTGTCACCTGGTCATGTTGACTTGTGTCGAAAAGACAAAAGTCAACATAAAAAAAAATACTTAAAAAAACAAATCTATCATATTCTGTAAATAAAATCAATTAGAACTTGTGGTAAGGATTATTAAGAAGATGACAATAAAACATCACTTAAATGCTTTCCCGTAATCATGGAAATTTAATGTGCTTGTAAATCTGATTTAATCAGTTAAATTTGTAAAGAACTTTAAAGCTCTCTCTGGACCTTTCTGTCTTGTGTTTGTTCTTTCCGCAGAATATTATGGATAACAACAAAAACGACAACAGTTGTGTATCATGATCACAAAAGATCCTGGCTAAATTTGCTAATTATGCATATGCTTTTTAAATTAGAAACAACATACCTTTTCCTTTACAAATATGTAAATTTTTGTGAAAAGGCTGATTATTTCACACACGCGCACACATTTACTCACTCATTCATTGCAACTGCCACAGAGTTGAATGAGGAAAAAAAATGGCCCATTTATCCATTCATCCATTGAGGATCTGCAGCCCTCCAGAGGGTTGCATGTCTTCTGGCAGACATATTTGGTCAAACTCATTTATATATTTCCAAAAAAAGTGAATTTGCATCTTGGTAAAGTGCTTTGAATGCTGTGTCCGCGGGCCCTTGATTGTGTTAGTGGCTTTATCAACGCTTTATGAACCAAGGCACGTATTGTACGTAAAATCGCAGAGCACATCAACAAGCAAGCAGTAAATAAATACACATTGATATAGCGAGGAACTTGTCTTAATTTACTCGCAATTTCTTTTTGTCAGTTGAACACAAAACTGTTGGAAATGGACACAGGCTTATTGTACTTTCTGCCATCGAGAGGAATAGCATTGTTCTGCCTGCCACTATACGTTGCTGGCATAGATGAACAAGACTGCATTAATTGTGGCGAATAATTTTCAAAGCAAGTGAAATTGCATGAATTCCCATGTTGCACCAGGTGATCTCACAGCACACCAATAGAACTCTATTTGGGAATCACACCAATTAGCATGATCACAGTGCAATGCAAGTTTATTTGTTTCATTGACAAGACGATTCAAAGTTCATTACATAAAATATTTAAAGCATTAGTAAAAGAGAAAAAAAAATAAAGACATGAAAGCATAATAAAATAGTTTTAAACAACAACATTAAACTGATTAAAGCCAGGCATCAATCTGGAACAGTTGATGAACCAATGACAAAATAATAATAATAATAATAATAATCAAGCACAGAAATTTCAGCTGTACAAAACTCAAATAGTGTATTCGTAGCTTGTTGAAGGTACTGTTTTTTGGACATACTGATAAACTTTGGTTGCGCGTGATTAAAACGTGGTCAACTTATGTAATTTTCTACTATTTTCCCAAAAATATTGAATATGATATAATATGATAGATAGATCGATTGATAGATAGATAGATAGATAGATAGATAGATAGATAGATAGATAGATAGATAGATAGATAGATAGATAGATAGATAGATAGATAGATAGATAGATAGATAGATAGATAGATAGATAGATAGATAGATAGATAGATAGATAGATAGATAGGCAGGCGGGTAGGTAGGTGGAAGGACGGACGGCTATATATATATCTAATCATGCACAAACAAAGTACGCACAAATTAAGTAAATCCAATGGAAACAAAAAGATTTTTTTCCACCCCCAGTGTCATTGGGGCATCATTGTGGAGGAGTGAAGGCAGAATTGCAGGGAAGCAGCCATGAGGGCAGGGGTTATCTAAAAAGAATTATATTTTGGGGGTGGGGTAATAAATAATTATGATTCTGTCTTATTCTAATAATATATAAGACCCTGTCTATCAATTTTTGTTTGGGGTTGAAGCCAATTCGAGGTTCCTGACTCGGTTTATACTACTGTACATCCCGACTTGCACTCGAGGAGTTGATTGCAATGGAAAGTCACGTCTTGTAGCGTTGACTTAGTAGTGCACGTGCTTGAAAATATACTGCTTTGAATACAAGGTTAATGCATTATATTAGTTCACCACTAAATGACACTAGATTTGACAAAATGTACCTTTAAATCAGTGGTTCTTAACCTGGGTTCGATCGAACCCTAGGGGTTCGGTGAGTTGGTCTCAGGGGTTCGACAGAGCCCCCACTGAGGAGGTCCGAACAAACCTGTTTTATCGTGTAGCTTCTGATTTGCCAGTATGTAATTTGTTGCGAGTTCATGCATTGTGTTGGTTTTGTTCTTTGAACAAGGTGATGTTCATGCACACCTCATTTTGTGCATTAGTAAAAAACATCTATGTCTTGAATTTAAAAAAAAAAAAAAATTTACTAACAGTGAAGGCGCATATGAAACTAGTGGGGTTCGGTACCTCCAACAAGGTTAAGAACCACTGCTTTAAATGCATTACTGTAGATGGTGGTAATCGAAAGTAATGTGATAAAGTCAAATAATGATACTGTAAAAAAATATATATATATATATACGTATGTATTTCACTTATTGTGCAACAGAAAGTTTCAATTGAAATATACCATCCAAAAAAAAAATGTACCACCTAATGGCCTGCAAAGCCTAGAACCTACTACAGGTCTAAGTGTTAATGAAAATAATATTTTTGAAAGTCATTGTATTAACCCTTGGGCAGAGATTCTTTCAATTATCATTATATTTTGAGAATTACTGTCATACACTACATGATTTTGGAGTGTGGGGGAAGCAGGAGAACCTTGACAAGCTATGTTCTATACTTCAGATTGATTTGTGCATCTCGAGCCTTAGGTCTGTCGCACACAAAGCAATGTGGGCCTTGCATATGGTAAATACAAACTCAGAAATCCAACAGTAGTTGACAGTGATGTTTCGAATTTGGAGGAAGAATTTGAACATTTCGGCCTGCAGTATCAAAATGGAAGGAGAATAGTGAATTATGTCTGTGATATTTTTACAAACACTAACAATTCCCCCATGCAGAACAGGTTTCCCTCTTTGCTCAAGTTGTGCAAATGTTACCTGGTTGTTATGGTTATGTATCTGGAAATAACATCACGCGACAGCAAGCGAGCCTTCGATTTTCTAGTTCTAACGTGTATGTTGTGTAAAATTTAACAACTGGGCTCCTGTCTGTTGTCAGACTGCTTTCTGTTTAGGGGGAAATTCTGTGCATGGTCAGAGGAGATAAATTGTTGCAATCTCTCCAGCAAAATTCATCACCAGTCAACATCGATGTAAGTGAGAGGAAGGAAGCTTAGGTACTCATCAAAAAGCCACAACGCAAATGTAAAAACTCCACACAAATGTGCTAACCTTTGCTCGCTCTTAAATAGAATTAGAATGTCTCAATAAATAACATTAATAATTTGCACAACTTTGTGTTTGTCAAAGGCAGTTACTATATATTTTTAAATATATTCATATTTTCATCGTGTAGTTTGATGAGCAATAGTACCGTAGATTGGCATGGTGGGAAAAAAATACACAGAAACATCTAAAATGTCTACTCTCTGCATTCCTTTCTATGCCTTGTAATAATAGCTGGAGTGATGTCAGCATGTTTTGGTTTGGATGCCGACGCAGGTCAAGCTGTCTCTGCAATAGGTCTTTCGATTACTGGCACTCAGAAGTAATGATAGTAACGCTCAAGTGAAACAACTGAGTTATTTTGTTGCTTTGTATTTTAAATAAAGTGTGCGTGCCCCCCAGAACATTGAGTAAATTAGATGAGATATAACAGAGAGAGGTAGATTGTGGAGAGGGGAAGAGGGGAGGAGGGAGTTGGGGGCATGTGTGGTGAAGATCATAAACGAACAGTGTAGCCTTTCCTGGTTGCCCGCAAAGCCCGGAACGTATTTTTACTGGAGCAGGACACATTTCTTTAGCCAAATATAGCCACGCATGTTGGCAAGGCACACGGTGAGAAATAATTAAAGAAAAAATAAAGTAGAAAAAACACTGTTTGACAGAGGAAACTAAAGCTCAAGCAGAACATAACTTAATAGTTGGTAATATAACTCTTAATAGCAGCGCAGAGGTCCAGGACTACACACATCTCAGGAGGGTAGTCCATTCCTCTTTGCGAATCCTTTCCAAATCCTAAACAAAAAACACTTGGCTTTAAGATTGTTGCTTGTCATTCTGAAGTTTTTGCTGCCTCCACAGATTTTCTACAAGATTAGGTTTTGCAAATTGGCTGGACCTCATTCTTCAGTCTGTATCGTACTTGTTCTTGTCCATATTATACTTAGCGGCAGTGTGGAATCAACCATCCAGTGGAAGGCAATGACTTTCGAATCTGAGCTTTAAATGGGTATTTGAGTGAGCAAATGTCTACATCAACACAACACGTTGCGAAATAAGGCGTAAAAAAATATGCATTTCTTGTGTTAGAGGATGGCATTATTACTAAAACAAGAATCACAGTTTCCTTTATCTTCCATATACACCACCCTCAAACCTCTACCCTATAGTATATATATATATATATATATATATATATATATATATATATATATATATATATATATATATATATATATATATATATATATATATATATATATATATATATAGTATGCATACATAGTATATATATATATAGTATACTGTAGAACAGTTCACAATAAATATTCATTGATATAAAAACTTAAATAAAATAAAATATTCAAAATAAAACACCAAAGATCCTGATGCAGCAGGCCTTTCTTTGTTCTTTCCTGTCCGTCGTGTAAGCTAACTGTTACACCCTCTGATACAGGTACTTGAAGATATTTTCAAATAAAAGTAAAAGCAAACGAGAATAAATGTAGGGCACTTAAAATGACCCATAATAGGCCTACACCTGGAAAAGTAGTGACAATCAATGTTCTCTCAAAAGTTGAATATAGTTGAATATATACGCTGCGAGCAGGAAAACAACACGGTGCAAGTACAAATACAAAACCATGCGGTGCAGTCACTGTACACCCTCAACATAATTCCATTTATTTAATTGATAAGGTGTGGAACAAAGGAAAGAAATACACTTCAAAATAAAAATATTTTTATTTACAATGAATAATCGGAGATTTGAATGTGCCAATTTGTCATGGCACGTACGATGGACGCCTGATATGCGACGAGGAGATAAGTCGTGAGCTGGCAAGCAGATTTGGGGATTAATTACTTTTAGGTGGGACAATAGTGATTGAGGAGTTGGTGGATAAGGGTGGACATTCGGGTACGGCAACAGGTCTATGGAGGTAGATTGGGGTCAAAAGGAAGACACAGAAAAAGTCAGTTGATGTATGGTTCACCAAGTTTTTCATTTTTTTCCAAGGGTTTCACCAAGTGTAGCAAATTTGAATAGGTTGCCCCCTCCCCAAGCGAAGACAACCCGTGAAAATAAGTACCCCCCTTCCGTATTCAATTCCTTGCCATCAACCGTTTCTGGTCAATGGTGATTCCTCATGAGCTTTACCTCTTTCCCAGTGTGGCTCGGGCGTAGAGCGATAGACTCCAAACTTGTGGGCGGTCGGTTCAATTCTCAATCTTCGTGTTCATGTCAAAGTGATGGCTGTTGAACTGCGAAATGGGGCATATTTTATCACTCTTGTACTGCATTTGGTGCTCAGTGCTGTCTAAAACGGGGTTTAAAGTATAAGTTTGTCACAGGCATCAATTCTAAAGCTGCCAATATCATGAATATGGCGTATGTAAGTACTGAGTTTCATTTGCTTTCGTTCCTGCGCTCCCTGAAGCCGCTGTCTCTGGGGGTGGTTCCAAGCAGTCTTGTTCAGCTCTCACTCGTGACCATGCAGCTAGTACCACGCCACCCACACCAGATTCAGGTCAAAAGTGTGAAACTGGAAAAAAAGATTTGAACCTGGAAAAAAAAAAAGGTCTGAATCTGAAAAAACAAGAGTTGAACCTGAAAAAAGAGATGTGAATCTGAAAATATAAAACATGCAACTGAAAAAAAGCCCTCAAAACTTGAAACCTGAAAATAGTTTATTAAAAAATTTACCAAATCGAAGCAAAAGTATTTTCAGTTCGAAAAAACTTTTCATATAAGTATTTTTATTTTGAATACATTTTTAAATTTTTCAAGTTTCAAGTTCACCACGATTATTTTCAGTTTCAAGTTTTAATTTTTCAAGTACAAGTTTTGTTTTTTCAAGTACAAAACATTTGACCCCAATCTACCTCCATACAGGTGTCAATCACGTAGGTGCGGAAAGGTCTTCCTTTGCCCGCTAGAAGTCAGTGTTGTTCTTTCTAATGAACGAGAAGGAGCAATTTCGTCGTTTGAAAATGGGAAATTGAAAAAGTAGAAACGAGCCTTTATCTAACCTTTTATTGTGAGTTCTAATAACAAGTTGTGAAACAAAACACGACTAAGAGCCAGCTATGACTTAAAAATGAGTAGGCTTGAAGAATGGCAAATATTTAGCAACCAACGCAAGATAGACAAGCGATATTCAAATTTTGTTTTTTGGGGCTGGGCGAGGAGCACCTTCTCCGCTCTGCTCGAAGTAATCTCGGAAACCCCTCGTAATAATAATTTTCTTCGCAGAATTCGTCCGTGTTTGAATTCCAATGCATTTGTTCAAAACAGACCAACCACAATCTTAAACGTCACCGTACTTCCAGCCAATCATATGACGTGACGTCATCAAGCGGCACAGATCTGACCGTCTTATGACACATTTTAGACTTCATTTTAAAATTAGGCAACTTTTCTGATTTTGCTAGGGTTCCAGAAAATGATATAGTGATGGTGCCTTTCCAATGGACGCTGTCGTTGCTCTCACATGAATCCCAAATTTTATAGTCAAGCCTGTTGTTGCTGTTTTGCTGTGTTCATCATTAACCACTAGAGTGCAGTCTAACACCACAGATTCCCCCCCTTTCGTGTCTTCTGAATGCCTTTCGGCTCAACCGGGTTGAGGCAGTCCTCCAAAACAGGGCTGACAAACCAGTTAACCCAGGGGTGGGCAAACTTTTTTACTTGCGGGCCGAATTGGGTTCTAAATTTTGACCGGGGGGCCGAACCAGGAGCAGTTGGATGTAGTGTTTGTGTGAAGTAATATAAACGACCTGTAAAGGTCATTGCATAAAAGATTTGGGCCTTTAGTAGGTAGTAACGCATGGATATTCAAAAAAAGTTTTTTGAAAACAAATGCATTTATTAACAGCATTAAAAAAAAAAAAAACATCCCTAAAAAACTGCTATCAGTGATTCTCATAAAATATGACACTGTTATTATGAATAACAGTCTCCATCACTTCAGTGCCTGCAGGTCAGATTAATGAAAGATGTATGTTTATCTTATGAGATCACATCAAACGGCAAACATTCTGACCAAATATATCATCTTGAAGAATCGGTGAAAGCATACATCCAAATAAAGTACTCAAAACGGCAACACGGTGAGGGGTATCTGAAAATCAGAGCAGAGTTTTAACTCACAAACACCTGGTAACAGAGGTGAGGAAACGGGAAACACTTCCTTAAAGTAAGCCTTAAGAACTTTACAGGTTAAGATTAGTCACAAACAGGTGGTGCATCAATGTCCTTGAGCATCCTGCATTGTTTGAAAATGAGAATGGTCGCTAAGTTTCAATCCCTGCTATTTGTACAGCTCATATTCAAAATGCATTTTTTTACAACAAACTTAAAAGCCTCCCCTTCATTTTCAGTGGGAACAGTGTTGTTGGTCTCCCTTTTTTTGCTAGTGTGTCATAGTCTGGAGTAAAATCCGTTGTGGCAATTACAGGAGAGATCCGAGGTGTTGGTCCGTTTACCTAGATCTGTGACGGGTTGATGTTGATGTTCATGTGGCTGAACGTCACGTCGCGTACGTCGAGCCAAATTGGCCACTCTTTTTAAACACTCGGCACTCAATGTCCATCTTGCTTTTCCTTGGGCGACTCATTTTAATGGAAGGATTCCAGGGGAAGGTTTGTGGGTGGCTTTAGCGTAAAACTGTATCCGAAAGCTCGGCGCGCAAATTACAAGAATGCTGTCGTCACAGCCCACGCTCTAAATTCGGCACTGAGACAAATAGAGCGAGAGTGCGCCATTTCCGTACTAGTGAGTACGTACACGCACTTGTGAGTGTGCACCGAGCTTTCTGACACGGCTTCCGGTAGTAAATGCGCAGGCGAGTGGTTTCCCATCTACTGGGGAAACGCAGTCATTGCAGGCAAAATGACCGGGGGGAAAAAAAAAAGTTTAATACAATTTATTTAGGGTTGGCGGGCCGGATTAAACGGTCCCGTGGGCCGGATGTGGCCCGTGGGCCGTAGTTTGCCCATACCTGAGTTAACCCAATAGCATATTTTAAACAGCATCAAGAAACTGGTTTATGACACATGACAGTAAGGTGTGCCTCGGTGACAATTCAAGTTAATGTGTTACTGCAGTGTGTGCATCATTTTGTTTTTATAAAACCATTTATGAGGTGTTACTGGTACTGAAACTTTGACCTGTGTGCAAGGAAGGACTTTTTTGTTTTTTCACCTCTTACGTGCGCTTGTTGCCATAGTGATCATTTCCCATGACAACTCTTGTAACTTGAGCCACCAGTCAGGTATGGTAAGTAGTCATGACGTTGTAAATGATTCAGGCAGCAGGTGAGTGTGGAGGTAGGGCAAATATTTCAAAGGCAAAAATAGGAAAAAACACTACGGTAAAGGAGAAGAAGGAAAGGGAGATCATGGAGGCCAACTTGGAGGAGGAAGATGAGACTTTTACCAACATCTCGCTGGCAGACGACCCAGGTAAAGCCTTACAAGCATTCCTTTGAAAACATGAAAAGAAAGTTCACATTCTCATCTTAAAATTCACCAACGCGTATGTATCAACAAACTTAAGCAAACCTGTTGATTACATTCATTCATTATTTTCTGTGGCAAATCTTGCTATCTGCTAAAACCAGATACTAATCATTGGAAAAAGCCACAACTGTGGTATGTACTATAGTTTCTTCCAAAGTTGAATTGCTTAGTTCCTGGTATGAAATACCAAAAACGATTAATCAATTCCTTTTCCCATTTTGACCACTACCCCTAAGGAAAATATTCCCTCCTTCAGTGTTTAACATAAGAGAGAAGCCATAAACCACACTTTTGCTTGTCTGTGCACAGTTTGTAAACTATTTCATATTGAACTAATTTGTTGGATGCTGAATGAAGAACTACATATACAAGACTGCCTGTGGCAGCACCTTAGTTCTCCCGATGTTCACTTCATACAACCGTCTGTAAAACGAAATTCTAACATAGACATAGTACGTACATACTGTAATTCTGTGAAGATTGTATAATCAATCATACTTCAAAGTTGAAGTCAAGTAAAAAATTTTCTAGGTGCCCCCAGTAGTGTAAGCAAGGTATTCTGATTAATTTTGCATTTGTGCATTATGAATCGAGCAGAAATATCGACCTGTTTTTATCCATCTCAGGGGGTGGACATTTTGACCTCGACTGTCACCTGCTGGCAACCTCATCTGACTTCACAGTGCAGATGGGTTTAATTTGCAAACGTCATAATTCACCTGTTTTTAGAGTTTGGTCACATTATTAGTGAGTCAGTGGTTGAAATCTACGTGCTAGCAAGATGTAACTAGTAGAATTTTGTAACGGAAAACTGTCTATCACTTGTATCACACTTTTCCACCTTCTGTTAAAGGGCTAGAGACACCGGTATATGTATAAATCGGTTTTAGTTAGCTTATGGGCTTATAAATATAAATTGACGCTCGAAACAACGAAAAGGAAGCTGTTGCTCTGAAAAATATAATTTAAATTTGCCGCACAGACGAGTTTGACTGCACCGAGCCGCCAGCCGGAAGTGACGTCTCATGACGTCTCAAGTTGTACGCGTTTAGCTTCAGTGAATGTAAACAAAAAGAGAAGAGGGGCCAGCGCGGAGACGTCGGGCCAGGTTTGCGGCCAACCCAGCTCGCCTAGCCGTGCCTTCCATTATCCTGGCGTACGTTCTTTCGCGGGACGACAAGATGGGTTGAGTTCGCCTGATAGGATCCACGAACCGGACAGTGCGTGCCTGCTGTGTGCTCGTGTTCACAGTGGCCTGGTTGACTGTCATCTTTCCGGACTCTGCTGTGCATCGGGAGCGGCTAGCGTGCTATCACTCTTATTGTTCATCTTGTTTTATTTTTCCTGTGTTGTTTACTTGTATGTGCGTTGTGAACGCTGTCTTGTCACCCTGGGATAGTGAGAAACGTAATTTCGATCTCTTTGTGTGTCTTGACATGCGGAGGAATTGACAATAAAGGAGACTTTGAGACTTTGACTTTGAAAAGTATGTCGAAGCGTGACGGGAGGGGCACAATTCAGAAAACGTGCTCAGCTCGTCGAAAAAATGCGATTTAAGAAATAAAATTAAAAATGCGCCTAAAACCTAAACCAAACGCTGCAGATGTTCATTTCTCCGTGCGCAATGGTCAACTCGGCACTCTACTCTTTTTACTATGCCAACCTAACCACAGTGACGGGAGAGGCACAATTCAGAAAACGTGCTCAGCTCGTCGAGAAAATGCGATTTAAGCAATAAAATTAAAAATGCTTATAAAACCTAAACCAAACGTTGCAGGTGGTCATGTCTTCTTGTGCCGAGATCAACACGGCACTCTAAAGCCCCCAAGAGCACTTTTTACTTTTTACTATGCCAACCTAACCCGAGTGACGGGAGGGGCACAATTCAGAAAATGTGCTCAGCTCAGCCCAAGTGAACTGCTAGATTCATCATATTCTGCGTCAAAAGAGGTTTCTGAATCGGATAAAATGACGCTAATATTGCCGCTAGAAACGGAGCTGTCGCTATCATCTGCCATGTTGTTTGGGTTTGTTGACATCCAGATGTACAACTTGTGACGTCACAGTAATGGCGCCGCCAGTTTGGCTTCGTGCGGGACCCGATCGATAAACTGGCATTTCATTTCAGCTTTATTCTTAGTAATCGGTGTCCATTTTTAATATCCAATGCGGCAAATGTGTTCACTTTATACATTCTATCAAATTCCGTTCTGATTGAAAAAAAAAAAAGGGATGTCTCTAGCACTTTAAGGCCTTCAAAGCACTTCACACTTAATTCCTCATTCACCTACTGATGATGCAGCATCAGGAGCAACTGGGAGTTCACTACCAGGAATCAAAGTGCTGACCACTCTACCAATGATCCACACTGCCCCATTTGCCCCATAATGTTATTAATTGGCCACTCTACCAATGAGCCACACTGCCCCATAAAGTTATTAATTAGGTTTTCAACTAGTGCACAATTTGGCCTCCAAGTACTGTGTAGCTGTCCTACGAGTGTGTCCAAGTTCTCTTTTGTAGTGCACTGAATTGTCTCATGAAGACAAAAAATATACAGTAATGGGGGCAATTGCTGACAACGTTTTAAGAACTATTAAGAACTCCAATGTGGAGATACAGTAATCCCTCGTTTATCGCGGATAATTGGTTCCAAAAACCACCCGTGAGAAGTGAAATCCGCGAACTACGGTCACCAACAAGAAGTACTGGGCAGGCTAACGAGTTGGCGGAAAGATGCTAATTCGCAATCGTGCTAACACGCGAAAACGGACTTCTAAAGGAATGTAAACGAACATTTGGAGCAATACTACATTGTCCTAAAGGTTAGACACACGTTTCCTCAATTTAGAAGTTTTATTTTGACTTTTAAATGTTTTTTTAATTTGGAAAAAAAATCCGCGATGTAGTGAAGCCGCGATAAACGAAACGCAAAGTAGCGAGGGATCACTGTATATACGTACAACCTTAAATTGGTGGATGGGTGGATATTAGCGCCTCCTGTCGGTCGCTGTCGGCACACATATGCGGAGGTGAGGAATCCTCATCAGTGGCGTCATCGTGAATCACTGTGTGTGAGTGTGTGTGTGTGTGTGCTAGTTTGTCTGTTCGTGTTTACAACGACACTCCGTGTTTCGGAGAGCATACAGTCTTGATTTCGGTGAGTGGGAAGACGATAAATCGTTTTTATATGCTGTTTACCCCCGCGGTTTTGAATGTAATACAGCAACAGCATTTAGCTGCCCAATTTAGCATCTAATGTTAGCCGCGTCCCGGTGGCCAAAAGAAATTAATAGGGCGGTAGTACAAATACATTCGTAAGACGTTCCGTGTGTTTGAACATCTACGCTTTTGATTTGTTGTTACTGAAACCGTAAAGTGTAGTTTCATCAATGGGTGTTCGTAGTTGACCGGAAAAAGACAGTTAGCTAGCAAAGCTAAACAACGTAAACAACGGCCTACAAGCTAAATTGGTGGAATTTGCTTTGGTTAGACACAGTCTTTATACTAAAGCCTAAATGATTCTGAAGTATATATAATATGCACTAGAGGCTCGGGCTTAATGTGTTACTTGATGGAGTTGCTCGTAATTGAATACGCTGCTTCACACAAGCCGAGCTCAAATTGCTACATTGTAACTTGATTATTGACCGATAATGAGTGAAGGAATACGTTTAAAAAGTACATTACAGTTGTTATTTGAATATGAACCTGACCAGAAAACCGAGGGTCAGATGAAGCAACTAACAGGGTGCGGCATCTGCTTAAAGTGGAACCTTCCATCGTATAACCAATGCACCCATGCAAGTGTTTCTCAGTTTCTGAACTGCATGTAAAATCATTAAAACAAAAGAAAACCAAGATAGATGTACACTGCAAATCAAATTGGCCAATTGGAAATTTAATCACAAGCAATACATTGTTTTTAAATTTTATTAAATACACATACAATGAATGAACACCTGGTTCGTTTGCATCCAAGTCAAGTCAAAATTATTTATATAGCCCTTACTGACGGAAATGTTTTAAAGGGGTTCACATGGCCACAGTTGGCAAATATTAAGGACATCCCCTAATCTCAACTCCCAGGAGCGCTAGGGGGGAAACAACTGGGGAAAAATGAGAACCCTTGAGAAGAAATGGGACTGATTGTTATTATAGTAATTTCAAGCAATAATTTTTAGTGGTTTCTACTACTAAATCAAGACATATTTAGGAGTTTTAGTGTAGAACCATGTGCAGGAACATGCATCTCTCCTTGGATAAATCAGATCAACAAGAACATCACAAGAGGATGTCCCTTATAGATTCTTTGAGCGCAACATAATATTAATAAAAAAAAACTCTAGCTTCAGACAGGACCTTCTACAATATTCTACTATATTGTTCAATGTATGAAAAACACCACATTCGTATTTCCACCACTTGACAGAAAATTCAACTTTATCAATCGCTTATCATTCAAATGATTGTAAATGCGTTGTTTTGGCGAAAACGAAACCGTCTCCAGTATCGCATGATATAGCCAAACTTCGCCCTCGAATCTGGCCTCTGTGGTGATGGGCCGTGAGTTAAGGCTATGAAAATGTGACCTTCACAGCCTTCATTTTGCCCCTCTCTCTTCTTCTACGCTTTCCTATCCTCTTCTATGACGTTTAATACGTGGAGCCACCCGAAGACGCCCTGATTGGTCTAGCGACGACTTGTGTCTGGAACTTCAAAGTAAATGCTCCACCGGAAACACTGAACACATGCATATGAGCTTTTTCATCTTTGTTTCCGACAGCTTGGGCGAGTGGGCGTGTCAAGCAGTGTTAAATGCATTGCTGTAGTAGAGAATGCAGCAATGTGGGCGTCACGAAAGTCTGCTACGAAGCCTCCGTCACACATCATTGTGTCTTGAGTGAAAAGAAATGAGTGAATCAAAACCACTTAAGTGTTACCCATGCAATGAATCTGAACATTTCTAAGCTACTGCTGGCTAAATGGCATGTTTTTAAATGTCGATACATTAACCCGAAACCTAATTTCAATATGTGACTATTCGTCATTCCACAAATTTTAAAAAAACAGCCTTAGGAGGACACAGCCTGTGAATTTGGACGCAGTTAGAGACTAAGACGACCTAAGTTGTCCCCAAAAATTGGTCGACACAAAAATGTATGCTTCGAAACTATCATGATTAATTTGAATACAGGGACTCGATAAGCGCATTTGTCAGGCAATCAACCAAAGGATTCCCTAGGAATGGAATTACCGGGAAACAGTTTTCACCAACAACGGCTTGATCCCCATCCCTACTTAAGCGTGTCTTGTCATTCTGCTACAGTGGACAGCAGAGCTGCAGCCCTGTATACTAAGCCAGAGACCGATCTCTTCATCATGAACTGCGATATAGATGGTATGTGTACTCATAATATCCAAGAACCAATCATTTGTTGAGTGGAGGTGATACTACTCGATTTTCTTTCAGGGGACTTGGAGAACCAGGTGGAGATGGAGGAGAAGACGAGGCTAATAAATCAAGTGTTAGAACTTCAGCATACGCTGGAAGGTAACATAACCAACTCGGGCTGCTGCAAATGAAATGAATTTATTCGCCACCAGTAGTCCCAATTAGTCAACTAATTAGATCATAGGATCTAAATCACGGCTTATCACACCGGCTGCTCTTATGACCATCAGTAGCTTACGTCTTCAATTCTTTAATGTGCAAATTAATAATTGACAGTAAAAAGTCAAAAGGTACTGCGTAAAAATCCTTAACTGAATTAAAAATCAGTCAAATAGAAACGTTAATAAAAACGGGCCCTTGCGAATCAATTTTGGAAATCTGAATTGTTATTCAGTCTGACGGTCGATTAGGTTTTCTTGGACGAAAATGATGCAAAGTACACGAAGAAATTAAGGTTGCGGTTTACATTCTCAAAGCCCTGACATCAATCCTCTCTAAAATCTGCTTAGAGGCCACAGGGTTAGTTTCCTTGCTTAAGGGCCAAGCAATTTGGAGGATATCGACCAAACCAATTTGCCATCAATGAAATGATTAAGGTAATCAATCTGTTTACCCCAAAAATGTAATATACATGTGAGATTTAGCTCAATGTATTCAATTGTTAATGAAAGCTCTACAGTACAGCAAGGATCACCGTTTTTTTTTTTTTTTTAGGTGAGATATAATTCTTGGGTACCGATTAAAGCCAAGGACCACCAGTTTAATTCACACTTCAAATAACAAAACTGAACAACTTAGCTGTTTGTTGCAGACCTTTCAGCACGGGTGGACGCGGTCAAAGAGGAAAACTTGAAGTTGAAGTCAGAGAACCAGGTACTCGGTCAGTACATCGAGAACCTCATGTCTGCGTCCAGCGTCTTTCAGACAACGGACACCAAGAGCAAACGCAAGTGAGTTGAGCCAAGGAACCGCATAAAGGAGCCGGGCCACGGGCTCCCTCAGACCTGGGCACGAATTAAAAATGTTGGTCACCTGTTCTGCTTGCTCTGACTGCTAATTCACTTTTAATCTGTCATGTGGCACTTGTTCCCAATTATTATTGCAGCAAAATTGTTGGTGGATGTGTGGGGCCCTCATTTGCGTGTGCAAAGCAAACAGGTAGGCTCCATGTAAAAAATACATGTGTACGTAAATTGTGAATGGGTGCAAATGATTGCAGCTAACTGTAGAGTTTAAGTACATTTGAATTAACATTCACATTAATATTTTACATGCAACTCCCCAGACATGAGCAGATTATCTGGTTGCTCTCCATACTACAGATGAGGGAGGGGTGCCACATGACTGATCGAATTAGTCCATTAAAGGTTCATGAGTCACTTTACTGTCTGAGGTCATAAGCTGGTGTCATTGTTAGCAACCTGATTTTCTGTTTTAAGACAATGTGATCCCAACTACCTGATTCAGCCTTCAACATGTAAGCAGGCTGATGAAACCCAGGCTTTAATTATTAATGTTGTGACTTTAATGTCTTTGTTTTTCTCATCAAGTCATCATGACTCCACATTGCATGACTGTCATGTTTTCACCACTGCCAAGCAGAACAGTCTTCCTGTAAAATGTATTAAAATGGCATGTACATCTTTAGCCCCTGTTAGCGAATCATATCTATAATGAATTATAACTTGCTTTGCCAGTCATACTAAAAACATGATTTGCTGCAGGTTGCTTGACGAAAAAGCGTTGATCTGGATGAGTTAAGACATCCCGGCTCGCCAGACGCGAGCAGAGATCAGTTGCTTTTTACTTGAAAGCAGTTTAGTGCATTTAAGTGCTATCGATCTATTGTGGGGGAGCGTAGGACCGGAAATGTAATGCTGTTCTCCAAACTGAACTGCAAAAGGAAGGGCACGTCCCTCTTCCAAAATAGACGTAGCAGCAAAATTTAATGCCCTCGGTAAATGTTCATTTGATTGTAAAAGTAGTAATGCATGTCATAATAGTTGATGAAAATGCTCTCAAAAATGGAAAAGTTGTAATTTATTATAATTATTTTGATATGTTTAGGTTGTTTAAAAATATTTTAGACTATACAATACACTCCAGGATCCATCTTATGTGAAAAGATACCCTGCGCACTGTTACTTTGGAGCATTGTTTTTAATAAAAAGTTTTATGCTCATTCTGGATTTATTGTGTCCCCAGTGACATCTTAATGATAACACCTGAGACAAATACTTATTAAATAATATTTCATTTTATTTTCAGAGCAATGTGCAGTATGCCAACAAATGTAAACAGATATGGTATTTGCCAATGTCTGGCAGGAACTCAACATAAGCTTTGAGACTTAAGGTCTACTGTGTTCCAAGGGCATGTCATAAAGAAGCACTGTTTTTGCTAAATTATACTCAATGGCAAGGCATTCACTGTTGGTGCTAAAATCACACACACACACACACACACACACACACACACACACACACACACACACACACACACACACACACCAAAGAACCATACATTTTCTTTACCACACATGATTACGACCTTCCAGCCACTGGATACGGATATCTTGTTACCTGTTAAAAGGAATCCACCATGCACCAAGATAAAAAATGTTTTTGTCTGATCTGATTACCAGTGGGGAGAATATTTTAGTGCATTGCATTGCATTGCATTGCAGAGGTCTGTGCACTACTGTGTGCCTTTTAAGTTAATCATTTCATCAGCGCTAGCATAACAATTTGAAACTAAACATACTGATCTCTAAATTGTTAAATATAAAATACACAAAAGTAAATGCTCAAATGAAACTATTTACAGAAACTTTAAGGTCAGCTTTCTTCACAGTGCGGTCACCTTTTCACACAACATGGCGTCTCCGCCTGGAAAAACTGAACAAGGAAGGACTTTGTGCCCTTCAACGTGTTATTGAAAGCAAAGGACAGATGCTGTACACTGCCTTTACTCTGAGGAGACAGATCAATGAATTGAGAGCGAGAGTAACATGGTGGGCTTCCAGCCAGACAATAGGTAAGCAAGGAAAAGAATGAATATTTTGAAGCAGACATTGAAATTTGGGGGGGGGGGGGGGGGGGGGGGGGTGTTAGGGTTATGATGCATCTGAAAGGCGAGACAAGGAGGACCACTGGGTTCAGTTTTGTCACAGTAGGATTAAAGATGCAAATGGAGTTGACTGGAGGCTACCAGGAGATTGGAGGAAATGCATGTTCTGTCCTGCTCAATGAGTGACAGCCCTGCATGTTGTCACCTCAGTCTTTCCGTACCCTCCTCTTCCTCACAGCTTGTTTGTTGCTCTCGGCAGCGTCACTGCCTCCATCCGGCTGGAAGAGATGACACCGTGAGCAAAATGAGACCGTGATATTGTACACCACACTGTTTAATGTAACATTTCGGCTGCCTACGAATATAAAAAAATGTCTTCAAATTAAATACAACCTTGACTGATCTATTTTTAGGCTAATTTGGATTCCAGATCATAGTAAGGCTTTTCTGGGGCACAGACATTACTTTTTCACTTACCTCCTCCTCCTCTTGAGTTCTCTCAGGAGCTTTGCTTTCTTCCTCTTCCTCCTCTTCTTCCTCTTCTTCCTCCTCCTCCTCCTCCTCCTCTTCTTCCCCCCCTTCTCCACCGTCCTCATTGTCACAATTCCCCTCTGGTTGGCCAGCTCTTGGATTTGGACCATCGTTGTCCTGAGCTTTTGCTATAGTTTGAAGTAAGACTGTGGTTAAAGAGGAAGTCAACTCCAACATTTCTTATGTGATATGTAAAATATGAATTAAACAGGCGAAAGCCACCTCTTTATATACATCTGAGGTGGCGGCTATTTTGCCCCTTTGTCACCTGGAAAATGGTAAGTGCGCGTGATTGGTTGTAACCTGAAACCTGGTAACTTATGTCATTTTTAGTCGACAGAAAGTGGCAAAATGGCCACCCCCTGAGATATAAATGGGTGAATGTTGCTGTTTAACTATTCCACAAACGCAATATTCATCGGAATGTCGTGTTTGGATTAGTCGGGCGCATACAACATATTATTGTAAAGAAAATTTGGGGGTTGACTTAAACGGGAAGAGCAACACTAGTTGGGGTGTGTTTCACCTGCAGGTGCTTCCGCGTCCTCAGCCTCGATATCTTTGTCATCCTTGTCTGTGCCATCTGCTGCATCTTCCTCCTCTTCCTCCTCATCCTCTTCTTCTACATTAGTCTGCGGCACATCCACTTTCTTGTACATATAATCATCTGGTTTCTGCGACCAACATTTTTTATTTAAGATTGTGCAGATAAACATCAGCCTGCTTTGAATAACTCATGGTACCTTAGGCCAGCAGAAGAGCACAACAAGTCCCAGGGGCAGACCAACCGTCAGAATGTAGACCACCCAGAGCCATGGGCGCTCCTCTGCTGCAATCATCAGCTGGGCAAAAATCCCGGGCTGATGGGAGGATGATTTGAACCCTTGTTGATCTCACGGAGCGTCTCGATGCATATTTGCTATAATAATGAATCGAGCGTTAACACTAACCTCGTTAGCACTGGCCACGAGTTTCTTCAAACCCCAGCTGTCCGAGGCCCAGCGGTCAGCAACTTCCTTGTGGGAGGTGACAATGAAGTTGTCAAAGTAGATGTCGGATGTCATGGACCACAATTCCAAACCCAGGGCCTTGAAAGGCGTCATTTTGAATGGCTGCAGGTCCTCAAAATATTCCGGGTTCATGATTTTACGAGGCTTCCAGGCCCCCTTTAGGGAAAGTCAATAACAAAAGAGATCAACACCCTCAGATGAACATGTAGGCAATGGGCCTGATTTACTATGATCCTGAAAAGCGGGTACTAAATTTACTTTAACAAGTTGTTATAATAATTGCTCCCATTGAGTATTTAAATCAATGTTTTTGCAAAGACTACAACTCTTGTGCATCACTCGACACAAACACAACAGAAACTGCCATATTAATAATTTGGAGCTGTAGGTAAATTTGTGACAGCCCCACAAGAAATGTTTGAGTGAAGGGGTTGAATGTGTTACCAGAAGATGCAAACCAACATTCTACTTACTGACTTAAATTCACATCTATCGCTACAATAAATTAATACAGTAATGTTGCATTAAGTGTTTGTGGCATAATTAAAGTGTTGCAGAAAGGATTCATTCTCCCCATGCCTCCTCCTCACCACAATAATCAGAGTCATCATTTTTAAATTTGCATCTACCCCTGCCGGTATTTTGCCCATTCAGCTATAAACACACAATATGAACCACGTAGCAATTTTGTCCATTTAGTAAAACAAAGTTTGGGAGATGCCAGTTAAGATTTACTTGCATACCCATTTGCGTGAGCATGCAATCATTTTTGCACCTGTTTTTGCACGTGCAAACCTTTCGTAAATCAGGCCCACAGAAAACAAAAGCAACGTCAGGCAAGCTGGAGGTTGGTTACCTTAAAGTTGGGGTTGTCTACCAGTGGGGCTTTCCACTTGCCTTTGTACTGAGGGTTGTTAATCATGGGTCGCTTCCACAGCCCACACCCTGGAGCACTTTCACAGGCAGGGTTGGGGATCTGCGGAGGCTCCCATTCTCCATCCATCTCTTTATCCCTACACATGGGAGAGCTATGAGGCTAAATCGTTCATAGCATAAAAGACAAAACAATGCAGTGCAGTAGTAAAAGAGATTATATATTGTAAAAGAGAAAATGCGAGTTCCAGAATGCTAAATTATACTGTGCTTCATTGTGTTTGTTGGAAATGTGTTCACTGTCTACTTGCCAGTCTTCTGGTTTCTCAGAATTCAGGTCGGAGATGTATTCAGGTTCCTCTTCCAGCCAGCCCTCTGGCTTCACTGCATCTGAGTCTTCAATCTTTGCGGGTGCGTCCTCATCCCTGACACAAAACACTTTTTACTGTAAATCGACAAGTCATCTGACAATATTTCAAAATGACAATGTGCTGCCAAAGCTAGTTCTACGAGCGCAGCTGTTCAAATCACCAGTCGTCAGGTTTGACAGCGTCGGGGTCGGGAATCTTGGCCCTCTCGTCCCAATCTTCAGGCTTGAAGTCGTTCGGATCGTCGATCTCTTTAGGCGGATTGACCGGAGGCACCACGTCATTGAGCAGGTTGCCGCGGCTCACGCTGAACTGGTCAATGAACATCTCATAGCTGTTGTCTGGGTTCAAGACTTGCAACGAAGGAACACACAGACATGCATTACTGACACCAGAGTTTGTCAGAGCAACTATTTTAATATGCTGTCATGAGGTTTATTTGGTCTTTTGTGGTGGAAAGTAGCAGTGACCAGCAATGAATAAACACCATATGGAGGTGTCAATACAAGTGCACAGTGAAAATGTGATGTCAGAGAATCTCAAAATGCAACATACCAAATTCCATATTGCTAGATTTTATCTGCTACAAGGATGAAATCCACTCCCCCTCAAAAAAAAAAAATCATCTGCCGCACATGCTGGCATGCTACCATACCTAAAGTATAGAGGTGAGTCTTCTTGTCAGTGTAGAACTTCTTGAGGTCCACATCAGCCCTCTTAGCATGCTTTTCCTCTAAATCTTTGTTCAAGGGATTTTGGTGACGGAAGATGAAGTGCAGCTTGTAGTCCTCACCGCACTTGTCGGGTCCAAACATGATGGAGTAAGGTGTGCGGTCGTGGAATTGTTCCTAAAGGCCGGGAAAAGCCAAGACTTATGTATCGTGTTTAAGTAAGCCATCTATCATTCCCATATTAGCATGACCGCACCAGATTGACATCACCGGTGTCTGAAAGCAGTTTAACATAAGCCCCACCGCAGTCAATGCCATCCTGGAAATTAACTTCATACCTAGCGAAACAAACACATACAAAGCAGTTACTCAACACAATTTGGCTAGGATCCATTTTGTTTATTAACCAACTGCAATTCCTTTGTTGTAAACGTCACGACATAAAGATTAAAAGCCAATGTATATGCATGCATGTGTACAGACTGTATGACAAGGGGCTCATCCCGGAAGACGAAAGGTTTGTCCATCATGGCAGCGATGGCGTGATGCTTGGCACGGGATTTGAGCACCAAGCCTTGGTCTCCTGGAATCTTGTTCTCCTTCAGCTGCTCCACTGCCCACTTCCCTGCACAACAAGTTTTTTTCTTAGTGCACAATGGACACAATAAGGCACCCAGAGAATAAGAAAAAATCCTCTATAGTACATCATTTCTGGTTGAAAGAAAAAAGAAAACAAACCATCATATTTGGCGATGTCATCATCTGCATCTTCCTTTACTGTTTTGGACAACTGCCATCTAAGAAAACCACAAAGACAATGAATGACTCCCAACTCATGCTCGTTTTAGTTACAGATGATGGTCTTAACAGTTTTCTCTAGCTACTGATCACCTTCAACTCAGTTTTGAGTTTTAACACCCATATTGTCATTATATGTTGAGGGTTCACACGCCATTTTGCATCAAAAGCTCAGATTACCTGCCAAGTGAGCCATCATCAAATGTTTCAGCAAAGTACACATCTCCAGCCGGCACAGGAGTCTCATATGTTACCTATGAAGCCAACATCAATAAAATGGTCAAATTTCTTCTGGTCCCATTTTTAACTCATTCACTGCCAGACCAGTACAAAGTGATGTTTGATGTCAATTCTCATCAATGGCAGTGAAGGAGTTTCTATATTCTTAATATTAATAAAATCTTCGTCTTCTCACTTGGAAGGACACTTTGTCATTGGTTGTGCTTTGAGGGTCTGTTTGTTTTGCCTTAGTTTCCTCCAACTCCTCCTCTTCTTCTTCCTCTTCCTCAGTGACTGAAGGCTCCATTTCATCATCATCCAAGGCAATCTCTTCATCGACATCTGATTGGTCAACTTTGGACTGCTTTTGGGCTATTACCACTGCCGTGGTCAGGAGAAAGAGAAACACCATCCTCCACATCCAGCGCCTGTTCAGCATCATCTTTAAGGACAAATGAACATGTGGTGGTTGCATGTGAGGGGAACAACAGAAACAATATAATGACATAAAATACAACAAAGTGCATAAGAGGATGGAGGGCAGAGAGAATCAGGGGCTAGGGCATTTTATCAGTACCCTTTGGCTAGGCTTAAAATTATTGCCTGAACGGCCTTCCTGTTCCCTCTAAAGCCCTGGGTAGAATTCATTTACATGGAAAGACATGGAACTGAAATCTGATTGGACGATAACCGCAAAATACAGGAAACTGCTCAGCCAAGACACGCTATGAAATAAAGACGAAAGACTAGTAACAAACAAATCACAATTTCATTTAAGTTGTAACTGTAGTGCTGGTCAATCATTGTGTTGAGGCAAGGAGAGAAAGCTTTGAAGTCCTGACTACACGCCGCAAAGTTAGCTAATGACCAAATTTGCTTTGTTGCTGGTGACAAAGAATACTGTGTACAATTCTTGTCATGGGACAAACTGCAGTTCACACTTCACAGTAATAATTCAAAATTAATTTTTGCAAGTTTGAACTTACCACGTAAAAATGCAGGGTGGGGCGGGGGGTAATGGATCTGACTCATGTTTCTCAAACTTGAAAAATGGAGCTGCCAAGGCAGAGTAATTATTTACATCCCTGTAGAGTTAATCTGACACTATGTGATCAACAGCTACTTTGGATGCCATTTAACTCTGAAAATGTTAAGATTGCAATTTGGGAGTAAATTTAACCCTGAAACCAGTCCATTTTTTATGTGTGTTAATCTTAGCAAATTGCCATAATTAACAATATGATTTATTGATATTTATTACTACTTTTTGAGTTATTTTGTGTGAGTAAGGCACCTAGATTCTCTTCCGTTGGATGGCAATGTACATTAAGTTTGCTTCTGATTGGTCAGTCAGATAAAAGGCATGCAATTTCAAAGGATCAAAATGAAATGTAATGCACGTTTGCCATACACATAACGCACTTGATTCTTTATTGCGCAACCCAATACTACACTACAACACAAAAAGTCTATCCAAGTTATATTTACAGAATTTTGTTTTGCTAAATTATCCATTATTAACTTATTTTGGGGCTGTGTTGAATAGCTTTTCATCGGACTGCTTGACTTCCCCCCCTGCAGCTAGCATCTAAACATCAAGCTTTTTGCCCAGACTGAACTTCAGAGGCTCGGTGACTTTTTTTTTTTCTTTTTCTGCAGCTAGCATCTAAACATCAAGCTATTTGCCCTGAACAACGAGATCCAATTAAAATGTTCTCTCAACATCACGACGAGCACATTCGATGATCAGCCTCGCAATGACCTGTGCGTGCAACGGGCCCAGCATCTCTTAACAGTCCAAGCAAGCTAAGCGAGCTGTCAAATCGAGTACTCTCGAGGTCCTGGGACAGGTCGTTGAGCTAACATGGCTGCCTGAGGAAAAAACTGCGACGTCCAGTCCAAACTCCTCGGAGTTGACCGTTTTCTGCAGCAACACCTGCTCCTATCCAGCTAATAAGAGCGCAAAGCAGTCCAATTCATCTTATCTTCTAAAATGTCGCGCCACAACGTGTCAAGTCTAAACCCTGCTTTTTGATAACACACACATCACATACAACGGTTAGCTTGTTATATTAGCAACGATGTCAAAGGAGAGAGCGAGAATGAATGGGAGCGCACTAACCTCGCGTCTTGTTGTCGCGAAGAAAACCCACACAAAACTGCTCCCGCGCCCCCTCCAAAGACAAAAAAACAAACAAACAAAAAAAAACCCCAAACGTTTCTTTGGCGCGTGTCGCTGACAAAACGAACGTGCCGAACGTACACTTAAATAACGTACGCGATCCTGTTGCCCTCAGATGTCAGCACGGGCCGAATAATATAACGGTTTACGCTCAAAGGGTTCGACTGCAAACAAACGCGCATGCGCATTAGACGGTGGGCTACGAAACGTCTTTGGTCTTTTAATACAACAGCCTATGTAATACGTTCATTATACGGGCCTTTTGATGAGGTTTATCAATGTTTGTCACGTAATTCATGGCATATTTTTAAAAAGCTCACATTATTATTATTATTATTATTATTATTATTATTATTATTATTATTATTACTAATAATAATAATTTTATGTATTTTTAATTTTTGTTGTATTGATGTTACAGAAAAAATGTTTGTCATTCCGATTAAAAATTTATATGAAACCTATTTTTCTTTAATGATGAATTAATGTGCCTTGTGAAGGACTGGTTATTCACCAGTGGTGAACTATCCAGCACAACCCTGAGTACAGATCAGAGAAAATGGCTGAATCCGTGTTTCCATTACTAATACACGTCAAAAGTTAAAATATAGCAAAAATCTTAAGTGATGATAACAATGCTACCTTCAGAGTAACAACAACCGTATGGTCACTACTGAAACGTTGCAGTCAATACTATTGCCTACTGATGGAGTCAATATAATCAACTTTCTACATTATACAATAAAAATATCCTTTAAATTGTGATACATTTTGAAAATCGTCATCAAATTCTGTTAAAAATTTTCATTTAGACTTATTCTGATGACAAAAAAAAATACTCTAGACAGTGGTGAACAAAAATATGAATCGGTTAACAGAATTATTTTATTCCACTGGAATTCCGTGTTAACCTTGCTGCAAGCTCTATTTATGAGTTCACAAAATTCCGAGCTCTCGCCAGTTGTCAGGTTAATTCTGTGTTTCGGTAGTGACAGATTTTAAGACAAGCAAGATATTTTGAAAAACCAAGAAAATATAATAATTGTACTTTTACGTGCAACATGAATAGAGTAGATGTTTTTCTGAAATAATGTACACATTTGACACATTTAATACACCCAACTCTGATTTCGAACCAGTTCAGTAGAATGGCTCATATACGGTAGATCTTAACCTTCTCTTTATTTTGTGAAGGTTTTAGATCCACACTAAATCTTTAAAGTCACTGACCTTATTAGGAAATTAGGGACAAAGGGGTTCAAGGTTACAGTTTTCACAGAGTCTTGCACAGCATTTTGCTGTGTATAAAATGCTACTATAGTTTTATCTCCATGATGTTATTTGCGTAATATTGAATCTCTATTTATAAATTGTGCATACTCGTATTTTGCATTTGTAATGCGTTTTGCTTCAATAAAGTAAAAAGACATCAAACGGGGTTGGATAAAGTGAGCTATGGTGGATTTTTTTTTTTATAGGAGATAAAGATTTTATTTAGTCATTTTTATTATGTTGTGTTTGTTGTGTGTTTGAGGATTTTTTTTACATTTTGTGTATATCACGTCATGTCGTTATTTTATGTCTTTAGTATTTGTATTCACTTTTCTTTTGCCTTGTTTTGTACAGCTGACTTCAGGCAAGTCGGCACTGGATTAATGAGGGTTATTCAAAGTGACATGAACTACGTCCTGAAATTCTTAAACGTAATTGCTTTTCCCTTCCTTTCGGTTCTGATCGGACAAAATAGTGGTGAGCGGAACATATGTTGGAGGTTATAGGACAACAGCGAGCACGAAAGATACACACTCAATTTGATGTGACGTAAATGGATTTCCGGGTTAAAGTTCACAAAAGTAACAATGGCGGTTGCATACGTCTTTTAGTCATGCTCCCGGTGTTTTAGCGTAGCTTATAAACGACTGAAGCAGAATGAAGGAGACACCTTTGTCAAATTGCGAGCGGGATTTCTTGCTTAAAGCCATCCAAGAGAAAAAGGTATATATTGCACTTTCGTTTTGGAAACTCAGTCTGGTCTTGGTCGAAAACTTCAAACTTATGTTTCTTATTCAAACTTTCAGTTCAACTGTTATTGCTGTATTCAAATCATATTGTACTAGTCAAATTCAGTTTTATTTTGCTTCCTTTTCATGGTTGTGGTGGTATATACAAAGCTGATCCTGATTCTGATATACATAGGTAGTACTGTAGTAATGTAGATTGTGTGTCCGCCAGTGAAATCTTGTTTGAAATTGGGGCGGGACAAGATAAGCAGAATTGCTTCAACCCGCTTCCTTTTTCGACAAGTAATGTAAAACATAAGGTGAAATGAAGCTGGAAAATTGTATCGTACACATACCTGCCGAAATAAACACATAAAATCAAAAACATTGTACATTGTCTTTGGTTTTGATGATTAAAATAAAACAAAATTTAAATATTGCGCAATTAAAACTTCCACTGTATTGTGTGGTATTTTCTTTTGCAGCGCCTGGATGGACGGCAGACCTATGACTACAGGAAATTAAAGATCATGTTTGGGACTGACTTTGGATGCTGCTTTGTAGAGCTGGGCAAAACAAGGTGAACGAATGGCCTCCAAAAAAGTCTAGTCGATAATTTGATTCTGTTTGCTTGCTTTATCAAATATGTTCACCTCCAACATGTAGTTAAGGGCATGGTTTAAAAATGGGGGCTTTCTCCATTTGTATTAAGAAACAATATTTTCTCCACTGTGCTTGGGCTGTCCGTTTATCCCTTTGACAATATCATCCCGGCCTTAGAGAAAACTATTCCTCATGGCACAAAAAGAGTAGGGCTGCAAAGTAGTGTTAAACCTTATTTTTACGTATTACTGGCATGTTGTGTTTGATGCTTAGAAGACTCTACTCACTTAGAGGACTCTACTCATTTTTTCGAGTTGACGCCATGGAAAAACAATTACAACAATGTTTCTGTGAACCTTTTTTCTCTCACAAAACGCTTTCAGAGTTGTGGGTGATGTGATCTTCTAAATTGAATTCATCTTCTCAACTATTGTATGCTACTTTGCTTGTCATGGCACAGGGTAATGGCCCAGGTATCCTGTGAGCTGGTGGCCCCAAAAGAGAGCCGACCAAATGAGGGAATCATGTTCTTCAATATAGAGCTGTCACCCATGGCTTCACCTGCATTCGAGCAGGGCAGGTAAAGAAAAAACTGCTTTGGTCTCGTTATTGTACTCTTACTCTTGTTTTTGTACACAGAACCCTTCTCCATCCCATTTTATCATTTGATTTGTCCAGCGAAGATAAAAAAAAAAGCTTCATGATTTTCTTTCTCTGAAGGCAGTCAGAGTTGTCAGTGAAGCTGAATCGACAGCTGGAGAGATGCTTAAGAAACTCCAAGTGCATTGATTTGGAGTCCTTGTGTGTGGTGTCTGGCGAAAAGGTGAACCTCAACAGTTGACACATTTAAAAAACAAGCACTTTCTCTGTGGTGATGGTGACAGTGCTCCATTTGTATGACTAGGTATGGCAAATTCGGGTGGATGTGCACACACTGAATCATGATGGAAACCTGATGGATGCTGCCAGCATCGCTGCAATCGCCGCTCTGTGCCACTTCAGGCGGCCTGATGTTGGCATTCAGGGAGATGAAGTCACTGTGGTGAGTTAGTTATAGCCATGGCACTTTATATTTACATTTTACCTGCCCTGGCATGTGGACTTTTGTGCTTCCTCTCCAAGTTGCCTAAGAGTAACTATCGAGTCGGAATGCCATTGTCTGTGTGTATGCTGCAACTGATTGTTTTTGCTCTCTCAGTATAGTCCAAATGAACGAGATCCCATTCCTCTGAGCATCTACCACATGCCCATCAGTGTCAGTTTCGCCTTTTTCCAGCAAGGGTAAGGCTGCAGCATATTGGACAGATTATGGTACGCCTTCTTACGAACTTAATTGGTTCGGCGATTGGGTTTGTAAACGTTTATAAGTAAAAGCAACGGTCCCCCATAGGAATCAATGTAAAAGCAAATAATGCGTGCCGGACTATCCCAAAAGTCACACTTTTTGCCCCATTTTTCTATCTAATACGCACAGAAAACCAAAACTCAAGAACTCGAAGGCATTGATATGAAACTTGATATCATAAAGGAGCATGGCGAATGCATGAGTACTCGAGAAAAGAAAAGAAAAGCAACCTAGCTTCCAAAGCTGGAAATTGACAAACACAAATTGGACAATGAAAGATTTCTTTTTCAGAGTTGCTTTTTTGTTTCATATGTGGAATTAGTGGTGATCTCTGAAGGTATTTAAAAGCGCACTAGTGATTGTGTCATGTTGTGAAAACAGTGCAAGATCCACAGGGATAAGTATTTGATATTGACCGCTCTAAACATAATCAGGTTAACAGTTTAACTGCTTTGTCAGTAGTCCATTCCGAATTACAAGGTTTACAAACATTCATTCATTCATCTTCCATACGGCTTTTCCTCACGAGGGTCGTAGGCATGCTGGAGCCTTTTCCAGCTAACTTTGGGCAGTAGGCAGGGGACACCTGTACTGGTCGCCAGCCAATCGGTGGGCACACATAGACAATCAAGCATTCTACGCTCACAATCACACCTATAGACAAATTGAAGTTCAACTTTACGTCGGACCTTTACGTCAGTGAGATATTAGAACACATTGTTTCTCCTTATCGCCAGTCAGATTATACTTTAGAGTGGTACATATATTGTTTATGACCAAGTTTGTAACTGAATTTCAATTTGTTCATCAAATCATTTTTCCCCATTGAAATGAAATGTAATTCGCTTGGTCCGCCCCTCAAAGCAAACAATTTCGTTACATATTTTTAATTAAGAAAAAGAAAACACAATATACTTATTGCTCCTTTTGTTTTCTATGCAGGACATATCTGCTCGTAGATCCATGTGAGCGGGAAGAGCGTGTGATGGACGGCTTGCTAATGATTGCAATGAACAAGCACAGGGAAATCTGTTCTATCCAGTCTAGTGGTGGGATCATGTTGCTCAAGGAGCAGGTTAATGGACTCCTCTTGTTGTATTTTTCATTTTTTACCCGTTTAAATTGATAGCATGGATCAAAGTTGGAATAGTTCTTCCGTTTAATTTCCTTAAGGTAATGCGATGCAGTAAAATAGCCAGCGTCAAAGTGTCCGAAATCACAAAGCTCATCACGAAAGCCCTGGAGAATGACAAAACAGCCCGGTGTGTTCACACTCGCCTACTTGAGCATGAAACGGTGGAAGTCCAGCTCTTATTCAGTGCTAACATTTTGATCATTAATATTTTCCAGCAAGGCGGGTGGCAAATGCGGCTTTGCTGAGTCTATGCCTCAAGAGCGAATCACTGCTTTGAAAATGGAAGAGACGCCAGTAGAGATGACGGATGCGACTGAACAAGCCAATGACATTGATCTGACGGTCGAGGTCCCTCCTCAAATGTATCTTCCTTCTGGTGTGAAAATCAAGTGTTTTTTTTTTTTTTTTTTTTGTTTCTTTCGTGTTTGAATTTATCGTGAAACCTTAACAAAGCAATACTAGAAGTCAGTCGCTGGTAGTGCCTATCCCGGGCATGGGCCAGGTAGGCCAAGGGCTTCAGAACAACTGGGGAATAGAGGAAGATGACCTGGATGAAGAAGACAGCGATAATAAGGAAACCACAATGGAAGTGGAAGAAAAACGACAAGCGGAGGGTAGGGAAGGTTTATTATCGAATTGAGTGGAATCTAAATTTAATTCTGGTAATGTTAGCAAAACCAATTACCGTATTTTCCGGACTATAAGTCGCTCCGGAGTATAAGTCGCACCAGCCATAAAATGCCCCAAAAAGTGAAAAAAAAACCATATATAAGTCACTCCGGAGTATAAGTCGCATTTTGGGGGCAATTTATTCGACAAAATCCCACACCAAAAACAGTCATGAACGAGCAACAACAGGCTAAACGATAGCAACAACAGGCTAAACGATAGGTATGCTAACGTGACAAACACAAACAAAGAGCTGAGAACGGGCCTGACGTAACATATAGAGTGATTAAGGACAACTATTACATGAATAACATGTTTATAAAACCATCAGTGTCACTCCAATTCATTAAATAGCAACAACAGGCTAAACGATAGGTATGCTAACGTGACAAACTCAAACAAAGAGCTGAGAACGGGCCTGACGTAACATATAGAGTGATTAAGGACAACTATTACATGAATAACATGTTTATAAAACCATCAGTGTCACTCCAATTCATTAAATAGCAACAACAGGCTAAACGATAGGTATGCTAACGTGACAAACACAAACAAAGAGCTGAGAACGGGCCTGACGTAACATATAGAGTGATTAAGGACAACTATTACATGAATAACATGTTTATAAAACCATCGGTGTCACTCCAATTCATTAAATCCATCGATCGTTCTTTGTCAACAATGGGTGCGCACGGCTGAGGGCGCTTGCGCTTCAAAATATTCCACAGGCTCATATAACGATAGATAAACTATATTTTAAATAACTATAATACAAGCCAATAATATTATCAAACCATCCGTGCACTTTAATTCCATTAAATCCATCGATCAAATTCCTCGTCCTTTGTCAACATCGCCGCGCGTGCGCCCTGACGTCAGCCTCGTCTTTATTCCACAGATCTACTATATAACTATATTGTAGCGTTAACAAAGTACAAGGATAGACGTAGGTTTGGTAAACGGCTCTTTATTAAACAAAACAAACTTCCAAGCGTGTGGCGGTGTGGACTTCCAGACAGACCGGGCGTGCGTAATGGCCATGTCCGAGCCCCGCGCACCGTTCGCGGACAGCCACTCGGCCGAGCGTCGGCCCCCGACTCAGTAGAGACCGGGCGTGCGTAAAAGCCATAATAGTTTTTCAAACCTTCTATGTCACTCCAAATCCTTAATTCCTTCAAACTCTTTGTCCTCCGTGTCACTTAGAAATGATCACCGCTAATGATGGTAGTCCTTGTGTGGGCACGTTTGTATGTAAACAATCGGCGCGCCGCGCTACTGACGTCACTTGAAATAGTAATCCATTGGTACATCACGGTTCTCCAAACTTTCTTTCTGCTGCTCGATTACTGTTTTCAGCTGCATATTTTACAACTTGAAGTTTGTAACCTGCAAAATATGAGTTTCTTTTTGGTGCCATTTTTCTTAAGCCCACCCGGTTGATGAGTCACGGCCAACGGTAAAATTTAGAGCGCCCTCATCCAGTTTCGTCTGAAAATATAATTTTTTTGGGTTGTTTTATCAAAGTCAGTCTGCTTTATCGTCGATATATTTTTTTATATACTAAGACACACAAAGAGATTGAAATTACATTTCCACTATCCCTCGGTGAGATAGTACACATATGCATACAAGCAACACAAAAAAAACCAAGAAGGCACTAACAATGAATAAATAAGAGTATTGAATAAATGATAAATAAACAAATAATAATAAATAATAATAATAAATATAAGAGGAGCAAAAATGGAGCAAGTGTACATACAGCAGACAGTGGACTTGGATATGGTGCTTTAAAGTGTTAATTGCTTTATTTGATGTTTTCTCTATTTTTTATGTTTTGAATATGTTCAAGATAAAGAAATAAAAGCATGTGAAGTGATCAACTATACTAAAAATAACATGGGAAGTGGTCAACTATACTTGTAAGTGATGTCTTAATGATCAAGTAAAAATTTGTGAAAAAAAAAACATATATAAGTCGCTCCTGAGTATAAGTCGCCCCCCCACCCAAACTATGAAAAAAAAACGCGACTTATAGTCAGGAAATTACGGTAAGTGACCTTAGAAATTGCTTTTCATTCCAGGAGATGTGGTTGAGCTGTCTGACAGTGAAGAGGATGAAGTAGTCATACTTCAACCAGAGGCAACGGGAGGAGTTGAAAAGTAAGAGTTTCGACCAGAACTTGCTCGGATTTTATTCAAACTGTTCGGTGCAGACAGAAAGATGCCATGATGCAATTTTTAACCTGCCTTTAGCAGAGGTGATTAGTAAGTCAAAACCTGTGAAAAGGTGGTGTAAAGGTTAGAAGATTTGACTTTTTGAAGAGGGCCCTGATGTTGTGTGTTTTCTTCTTTTTTTTTTTTTTTTGGCGAGGATGAGCAGTTTTGTTTGCATCAAACGTACCTTTTGGAATTATGACCCAAAAGTTAGGACAGATTTGCAAGATCTTGGCTTCGAGGTTGTCGTCTTAAACCCTACTTCACAGCCCAGAGCTAAGCTAGAAATTGTTGTCGTGTGGACTGAACAGCTATTATTTGTCAGAAATTCCTCCAGTACTTAAAATGTTGCCAGCTTCCCTGACCAATTTTGTTCTTTTTTTTTTTTTTTTATTAATTTTGGAGCGATGCCCAAATTCTGTTAATATCACTGTTGTGCTAAATTTTCTCTACCTGATGATGATGATGATGTTTTTTTAGTTTTCTATGATATATTAAATTCTTATTATTGAATTGGTTTATGTGTACCCTTCTATTGTGCTTCAAGGTGTGACAATGTCAAAATGTCAGGGAAAGCCTACAAAAACATCTGAAGTTAATTTTAGGCTTGTCAGGGGCATTGCAAATGTGTGTGCTGACTGAAATCCACACTATTCTTTATCCACTTTTTCTCCCTATCAGGAATACAAGTACAAGTTCCCACCTGAAGGGGCCAGCAGCATCAAAGAAACGGCACAGAAAATGAGACGAAGCTCTGTTACCAAAACTCCAGTCCTGTTACGATTCCTTCTGACTTGCCTTCAAAACTGAGTACTTCGAGAATATCAGCTTTTACTTTCTGTTTATTTTTCATTTATATGAGTTCTTTCATGGGTGGCAAGGTAGAGCACTGGTTATATCGTTGCCACACAGTTCAGAGGTTGTGGGTTCAATTTCGGCTTTCGTCTTCCTGTGCGGAGTTTGCATGTTTTCCCTGCGTGGGTTTCCTCCCACATTCCAAAAACATACATGCTAGGCCGATTGAATAGTCTAAAATGGTTGTTTGTGTGTGCGCCCTGCGATTGGCTGGTAACCAGTTCAGGATGTTACCGCCCCAAGTCGGCTGGAATAGGCTCCAGCACGTTCACGGGAGGAGAAGTGGTCAAGAAGGTAGATGAATGCATGGATGGATGGATAGTTTTGTCATTACAATCAGTTGAATCACACTTCTACCAAAACTGCCTGCATAGCAACAAATCTCCTGCTAAGATGTCTTTTTAGCTAGACTGAATAATCATGGGATACTGAATTTCAAGATAGAAGCTGCAAAGTACACCATTTCATCCACATACTCATGATGTTGCACATCTGGAACGATGAGGGAATCCGACTGAAACATCAGAGTTGAAGATGATCACCGTCTGCAAAATTGTCACTCATATTTTTTTGTGTATTAAATAGTTTGACTGATTGACTGTAGTTTGTTGAGCAGCCACCTGAGATCTTTTTTTCAAATATGTATTTTAAACAATTTCATTGCAAAAGGTACCCCGAAATATCCAAGGGTGGAGTGGAGATCAACACACTGCATTAATTGGTCAACAGCCAGCATCACTTTGTGTTATTAAGGAACGGAAGAGGTGGGTGGACGTTTTTATTGCAGCACTTGGAGCTAATCAAAAGACGGATTGAAGCCTCGGGCGGTTGGACTTTATCGCCAGGAGATCTTTGGAGCAGTCCACATCATGCCTTCTTAGTCATGCTTGGACAGCTGATGTAGGTCTTGGCATCCTCAGTCCTCGGAAACTAAATATATATCGTATACACCTTGTCTTTCTTTTGTTGCCTTGCAGCTTGTCATTTTGAGCTTAGTGCCCCCCAAATCAAATGTTATTTACTTGAAACAGTATTTTGGAGTTAGCATTCAGATTAATTGAAGATTTATTAGTTCATCATGCAGTCAATGAAAAAAAATTGCTGGTTGAGTATCGAGAGCTCTAAAAATGCAGCTTCCACGTAAAGATGGCAGAAAATCCATGTTAGAATGAGAGAAAAATCTCGCATGCCAACATTTCCCCCCCAAACCGCACTTGTCGCTCATGGCCCCGCCCCTACCTGTGGTATTGTATGTATTTTATTATTACTACTTACTATCATTGCGTGGTATGCAATTGAATACATGTTGCGAAAGATGGGCAAATTTTTACATTGTGTTATTTACATTTTATGCAACGTCCGAACAGCAGTGGAAATGAGGTGAGTGAAAGAGTTTATCGTGAGAATTTTGCATTGCAAATCATATTAAAGTCCACCCAGATCGTTGCGAAGTGCATTGGGGCACACTCGTGTTGAAGGATTAAAGGACCTGGTTCCACAAATTTGTAAGGAAAGGTCTAAAAGGTCTTGGTAAGAAAATCATTAAAGTTCAAGTCGGGGTAAATTGAGTGAATTGGTTGAACTATGCGATCCAAGTCCGACATCCGACTGTAAACAAGACCAGCCACTGAAATCAAGAACACCAGAGCATTTAATGACGCGTTTGGACGATCGATATGTTAGACTCGAATCTCTGAAGGCAAAATTGATCAGGTTCCACCGAGATTTGAACTCGGATCGCTGGATTCAGAGTCCAGAGTGCTAACCATTACACCATGGAACCGCTACGGTACTGCATGGAAATCGTTTAAATTGTAAGTAAAACCAATTAAAGGGGCGTGCATGCGTTCCAAACATGCTTTCATTATTCCTCATCCTTAAGAGCAAAATATAGTTTTGAATTAGGCTGTGTTTATATATAGATTTGCAATACGTAATAAAATATTAACGTATTCAGTTTAAGTTCTAATTACAACTATATGGGGTTATTTTTTTTTATAGAGTGCAAACTATACTGTGTGTATGTGCCATGATACATCATCATTTTGTTTCATTTTATTTTTCTCTAGACCAGTGGTCCCCAACCACCGGGCCGCGGACCAGTACCAGTCCGTGGGTCACTTGGTACCGGGCCGGCAAGCCGAGCATATATATCTATATATCTATATATATATCTATATCTATATATATATCTATATCTATATATATATAGATATATATATATAGATCTATATATATATAGATATATATATTTATTTATTTTTATCGACGATCAATTAATTCAGGTCAAGACGCTTGTCCCGGTCACGTGACATGTTTCCCCAGTCGAGCCCGCAAAGCTAGCAAAAATGAGTAAGAATTTATTTTGAAAAATGTAACAAAAAAAAAAAAGGCAATTCTCAGTACTTCTTGTTGGTTACTTCGAGGATTTCACTTATCGCAGGTGGTTTTTGGAAGGGATTACTGTATTTATTTATATAAATGTATTATTTATTTATATAAAGGCCGGTCCGCGATAATATTTCTGACACGTAACCGGTCCGTGGCGCAAAAAAGGTTGGGGACCACTGCTCTAGACTACCTGTCACAATATACATGTGCTTGATGAGACGTTTATTTGTCGTGTTACCAAGTTTGCTTCCAAGCAGCTGCTACAGAGACAGATGGTGATACTCAGACATTTTAATTTCACAATGCTTCAACGTCGCAAAGACACAGACATGGGTTCGGGCTCTACTCTGAGCATTGTCCTAGGTTTGGCAGGGTTTGCGTGACGGAGTTTTGCCCGGCTAGGCTGGCCTCGCAGCTCACTTATTGGGCCTTGCGCCACTGGTCCGGTGAGAGGCTCAAGGTGCTGGTCCAGCTGTAAAACCCACCTACATCAGCCTCTTCCAGGGAGCTGTGCGACACCCCTGAAGTAGCGGGGTTGCCATCAACCTTCCACCCCAGGGTCCAAGTTTGGGGGCCCCCTTTGGCCAGGCACACGGCTGTGGCCTGTTCTGTTTGCAGCTGCTCCTTGGAAGGAGGGAAGAGGGTCATGGTGGGCCGATGCACCTCACCCGCTGTCAAGGGGACAGGACAAGAGACAAGCAGTTTTTTCCAATTGCACACAATTTAAATGTCACTTAGGTCATGGTTCGGGTCATGTGAATTTACAAGAACACACTTTATGAAACACTTACCTTCTCAATGGGCAACAAACGACCAAACAGTCCTAATATATGTCATTATAAACATTATTCCATCATTGCATTGTAGTTACAGCCACACTTTGAGAAGTAGCTGTTAACAGCTAATATTGTTTCTCAAATCTGCTTTTTAGCGCTTATTCAAGAAAGGGGTGGGCGTTTGTTTTGTAAAAATTGACAAAAATAATGTTACTCATTTTCCAAAAGCTGGCTAAGGAACTGAAGAATTATCAATTATTTTGATCCAAAATAATAGATGGTCAAGAAAATAGTACTTACCAAGGATGAGTTTGGTTACATCCATCACAGTGATGCAAAGCGGTGAGCCGTCCGTACAAAAACTCATCTACTGTCAATGAGCAATGATTTGCTGTAATACCGAGTACAAGTCCAAACAACAGAAAGTGGCGGCCTCGCACTTTCACAAAGGCAGGTGCGCTCGCTGCTTCATTGCCATCTCTAAAATATGATGAATCAGCTCAAAAAATATTTTTGCTCTCTAAGACCACCACAATGGCCAACACTGGAAATGTAAATTGTATTTCTTTCAGTAATTCTCTCACATGCTACAAGAGGGTGGCTGCGTAATAATAGTGGAACTTGTCCAACACTAGCAGAGAATCATGGCTCTAAAATTTAGAGTCTAAATTGCCAATTGTTTTCGCGTGCTACCCTGATGAAGATGATTGTGAGCAAAACCATGTTCATTTTTGCTAAGTACAGCGCAGCTACTGATGCACTCAGACGTGGAAAAGTCCAAAAACAGAGGAAGTGATATCTTCTCGCTTTCACAAAGCCAGCTGCATTTGCATGAGCTTCTGCGCTTCTTCAAAAAGTCTGCAGCACTCCTTTTGCGCAAACACCACTCGCACTACGAGTCAGGATGTGGTCTTCCGCACTTGCGCTTGTCCTTTGGGCTCTGCTGATTCCTGGTGAGACTCTTTGAAACTTGGTGTCAGAGCAGAATATTTCATAGGAATGACTAGTTTGACTTGACATTTGGTGTTGCTTCATGGTGGCAGTTGGGTTCTCATTCATCTCATTTCAGTATCTTTTGCCCAGAATTTTCTGAGGCAGACGGACAGACTCATGTCTGTCTCTCTCGGAGGAACCGTGACCATCAGGGCCAAAGGGAGTCAAAACATTGGTAACAATCTCAGTTGGTACCAAGTGAAACCTGGACAGGCTCCCAAACTGCTCATCTACGGCGCATCATCAAGATTCTCCAACGCGCCATCTCGATTCAGCGGCGCTCGATCCGGCTCTGACTACACTCTGACCATCAGTGGTGTCCAGAGAGATGACCTGGCCGAATACAACAGTTACGCCTACTACAGTAGTTGGACATGGTGACTCAGAGACGTACAAAAACCTCCTTGGACCTTTGAGGGAAGTGAAAGTGGTCTGTAGAAGGTGGCAAGTGAAAAGCAGAAGACAGAAGAATGCTCAACATAACCGGTCGGAATTCAAGTTTAATTCAAGACTATTTATGTCAATTCAACTATTTATTACAATATAACATGTAAAAAAAAATCCTCATAAAAAGACACATCACCACAATTCTTTTAGTGATGGGGGTGCTTTAGCTGTCACAACAGTAACATTGTGCCCGAGGGGGATTACAGGTTATTGGATTGGTGCCGAGTGACGTTGGTGGACATCGTTAAGAGAGACAAGTTCAGGACGGTGGTGGCGCCGTGACGTAGCTTGATATGGCATCCTGCAGGGATAACTGGGTTTGCGTGGGGGAGAGGCATGGAAATTCTGTTATTTGCCACCACCAGTTGACTGTAAAACTTCAGGCCCCATGGCCAAGGTGTGCATACGATGTCGACTGAACCAAACCACGGAATCATGTTTTTATTATGTTTAATTATTTACTATTATCCATCCATCCATCCATCCATCCATCCATCCATCCATCCATCCATCCATCCATCCATCCATCCATCCATCCATCCATCCATCCATCCATCCATCCATCCATCCATCCATCCATCCATCCATCCATCCATCCATCCATCCATCCATTTTCTGAACCGCTTAGTCCCCACGGGGGTCGCGGGCGTGCTGGAGCCTATTATTATTATTATTATTATTTAATTTGTGTTATGTAATATTCTCACACTTCTACTGTGTTTTAGTGTATTGTTTGATCTCATTTGGGGTATTAGATCTAGATTTACTGGGCCAGTATGAACCAATTACATCCAGTCCCCATCCAATTTTCATGTTAACTCCCTCCAGTGCATGATCAAGACCATTAAATCTCGAGGGGTCATTTAGATCCTGTGTTCTGATATAAGAGCTCTATCCGCACGTCATTAGAGGGGCAGGGAAAGGGCTTTTCTTCAGTGACACAATGAGGCGCAGACTAAACAAGTATGTAGTTTTGACAATTCCAATGTTGACCTAAGAAATGTACCAAAGCTACTCAGAAAAACTATTCGTTAACAATTGTAATGTAGCATACATTCCACAAGATGTCGGGAATACTATGAGAAGAACAGGCTGGGCCTTTTTTTGTGGAGTCTGCATAGTGATGTGATTTCGTTGAAGGTGAATATATATATATGACAGCCCTGTGAGTGACAGATGCCTGCCTCCTAGTTTGTCAGCCTCCATGGGGAGAAATATACATGTACTGACTATATATGACAATTTTATTTTCAAAATGTGCTCTGTATCAAAACTTGCCATTTTGTTTGAACCTACACTGAATGTGATGTAAATTATTACAACCTTCATGTGGTTACTCTCATCACTGTCATCATGACTCCCGCCCCCACACAGGACACGTGCACATTCCTGTAATACTTGAACCATTCTTTAATCTGAATTGGGCAAATATGTCCAAATTAATAAATCATATTGTATTATTTTACACAACATTAATAAATACCTTGTCAATCTTTTGTGTGACTTCTAAGGTATGTGACAATCATCCCTGCTCAGAAGCTTTCAAATAGTTGCAAAATCCTTTTGAATCTTAGCACAAAGTCAGGGTGTGTTTTTATATTTACCAAAGGATAGGGTCTGACTTTTTTTTTTTTCAACAGTCAAGCAACACCTTTGCCAAGTAGGCCCTGCCACTCATTGTTGAGGCCATTTATATACTCTGTAAGGGATGTGTGTCTATGTGATTGTCTAATACTTCCCAGCACTTCATTTATAGAGTATTTGGACTGATTTTTATTTGGTATTGGTTTCCTTTTCAACGTATATCAAGTTTAACTGTTTTTGTTCTTCTTGCAGTGGCTGGGTCGCCCCCAACTTCACCCTCTGCTCATGCATACTCGCACTCACATGCAAACGCGTGGCTCGGTGAGTGGAAAAGTACTAGACAAAGCAGCTCTGGGAGTGTGCATGTACTATCACAAACCAGTGGCAGTCTCCTTGTCTATCTACACGTGGAGGAATAACATCGACCGTTGATTAGTCCTCTCAAGGGCAACTTCAATTTGACACTGTTACAGTATATTGAAGCTATGCACAGACTGGCAATTGGATGCGATGTCAGGGGCCAGGAATGAATGATGTCTCGGGTTGTTAAACAGTCCCGTACCTTGCTCGGGAGCACTTCGACAGTCCCCATACAGCAAACTGGCATTTCTCCAGCCATCTCTATTTTATCTCCTGTTATTCCCATACAATGTTTCATTGCAGTAACTGATCTGACATCCACTGGATGGTTCCAAAGCGTTTACAGACAACTTTTGTCAGCAAAGGTCCAAAGATAGAGCAGATATTAAGCATATCATATGAATCAGTGATAAAAACAGATGTTAACGACACTTTACCAAAAGACAGAAGCGGTGCATTGAGATATCATTTGGCCAAGACAGACAGCAAAGTGTGTCAAGGCAGATTTGCATTAACGGGCAGCAGAAAAAGTACAGTACACAGTCATAAGTCACCTTTTAGGCCAATGAAAACAGCCTTATGCTGGTCATTCCTAGAATTCTGTATACGATACTCGGAGCCGGTGGAGCTGTGCCAAAGCTGACAGGAAGAGAATGTTGCACAGACTCACTGCCAAAAAGGACAAGTTAGAACGTTTTTGAAGGGTATACCTTCACATTATAGATAATGTGATGTTATCATACTGCTGTCTTTTTGACACTTTGAAAAAAAAAAATTGTTGTCTCTCTCTTATTAGTGGCAATAATTCTACGTGGAAAAACTTAAAATGCATTATTCATATGACTTTCACACCATAAACTGGAGTGAAGAAATTAGTATGTTAAGAAACAGACAATACTGCAGAAACAACACATTTCATCATTCTGTAAGTGTCTAATCAGATTGTTCTGATGTAAGGATCATAAGGTTACCTAACAGAATCATTACGCAGTCATCATTTTTTAATCATCTTACTCCATAATCAGGGTTTTCTGTATGCAGGCAATTGTTTCTTTTCTGTGACCATAGAGTGAATGAATGGTTGGAAGATTAATATAAATATTGATCTAAAAGGGTTTGAAAGGACTACGTGAGTGTAGAAAAGAAGGCATGAGTGGGGTTGTGTCCTCTCCAAGAAGGTCTTGGCATGACTCAGATGTCAGGTCTCAAATGACTGAATGGGTGGGTGTCAGCTTTTGTCAGATCAACTGCACGATTAGCGAGCATAAATACGAGGTCATCAGCAGGGCTTGTCCAAGTGTACCAAATGATAACAATAAAAATGGAAAACTAAAGTTTGAAAATGTGTCATAGGATTTATGAATTAATGAAGCTGAGAAACACCACCGTGACTATGAAAAACATGAATTTTCAGTGCCGCTTGTGGTCATAAGGACCTTCAACCTAAAATGTGCTACGACACACTATCAACCTAAAGCTATGAAGGAGTGCCACAAGTAAGCAATTAGGCAAAGTCATTAGAGACGTGAAAAACATTCTCAGCCTTTCAGGTGCTGAGCTCGGCAGTCAACTCATCTGCGGACATCTGTTTTAGGTTAGAGGTGCATGTTACATGATCCATATGTTGCCATACTTTCTGGGATGACATGCAACTTTTTCCATTGAGATGGGAACATATGTGGATTTTGACCTATTTATGTAATTGTTTTGTGACCAAACGTAATAACTAATTTTACAGCTGAGCGGTCTCAGACGGCAAGTCATTAACCAGCAGAAGAATAAGGCCAAAAAACTCAACAAGTGTGGGTGAAGAGGATACGGCAATGGACAACACCGTTAATGAGTTTTACTGGACCATTTTTGTGTAAAATTCATACCCTATCCAAAACAGGAACAGTACAGAGACCAGTCATTACCACGTCGGCCTTTCATTCGAGAGGCCCCGGCTTCAAATCGGGGCTGGCGTTTCCTGTGTGGGGCAAGTGCAGGGAGAACACTTGCAAGGGTTATGCCAGCTTCCTCTAACAATTCAAAAACATGTATAGCAGGTTAAATGAAGACCTTCAACTGTTGGTAAGTGTCGTCACGAGTGTGAATGTGTGTAAATCTATAGGTGTCGTGTGTCGGGTGTCAAACTCATTTTTGCCGCGGGCCGCATTGTAGTGGCCCCCGGGCCTTGAGTTTGACACCTGATATACGGCCTCTCGCCCAGGTTTTAGTTCCCCGGCTGCCTCAAAAAAAAAAAAAAAAAAAGAAAAAAAAAATTGTAGTGCCTCTCAAAGTCCTGTGCCCTTTGCATTTAGCTTTTTGGCCTACGTATATAGTAATTGATCCTGCAAGAAAATACAATATTTGAAGACTCTGACTAACTCATAATTTAGCTAGGTTTTGAATAATTTGGTTCTTAGCAGTAAATGTTCTTTTTAAAGTCTGTAATTGTACATAGAAAATGTATGTCAATATTATATGAGTTATATATACATATTAATACTGTGAAATAGTTCCTTTCCAGGGAAATGATCATCACAGAGCTTGCCTAATAATACAAGCTGGGCAACGGCGAGCACCAGCAGCAAATGCTGTGAAACTCAATCTTGCTTCTCTTTATTCGAGGTGTTTGTTGATTGCATCCACTTGTTATAAATAGAATGAAAGTAAAGTAAGAGCTCTCTTTCTCCTCTCAAGGGTCCTCCTTGAAGTTGGTGCAAAATAAAACAGCTGTTGAGCTTGTCCTATGCTGTCTTCAGACTTCAGAGTTTATTCTTAGCTTTTTTTTTGCTTTCTTTACCCTCTCTTCTCTGTATATGTGTTATACTTATCTACTTCTGGACAATGTTTTGGATAGCATAGAACAGATGGAAAGCTTAGTTTGACAAGACTAGACTAAAGAGCACAAGGAGCAGCCTGTCTTATCAAATGATGTATAGAAGCCACGGGAATTTGCTGATTGCTATCTTACAGCTCCATGTCACTCAAGAAGTTACTCAAGTTCATTACATCTGAATATCTGAATGTGTACTCTGTGTCAACAGTTGTAATGGAACATGAGATTGTTTTTATTGTAATCATTTGGTTGAGTACCTGCCACTTGAGTGTACCAAATGTGAAATTAAACAATCAAGCCAATTTCCAATGTCAAGTCAATTGTTTTGCCAAAGCAATGGTTCAATTTGCCAGTTGTGTCCGTGTAATCTTGACGCACAGGGGTGGCCCGGACATCTCCTGCTGTACACGGAGATTCAGAGTCTCCGGAAACCACAAGAAAAATAGTCGCTTGATTTGTTGCCTGTCGCGTTACTTCCTAGAGGGAATGGAAAAGACACTAAATATAGCAATAGTCGATGAGTTGGCAACAGGCTTCAAAACCCATACTCAGTATTTACAACCAGAGAGTAAGCTCTGTCTTTATTATTATTTTTTTTTAATGAAGTTTGATTTTCACTATGTATAGTAATTGTTTTATGGGAGGGGAAAAGGGCTTTCAGTCAAGAGGTCAAATAATAAACAGTCGCAAAAATCATTGCTGGTTGAAAAGTAATGCACCAGAGGGTTTATGGTGTCTTCGATGATCCCACAGTGTGTTTAAAATGGGATTAGTGGTTGTTTCACAGACCACAGCTTGTTTTAACAAGTCAAGTATTTAATCTCTACTTCCTTCCATCTAACACGCGCCTTACTTGTGGCTGACACTTGAGCCCAGAAACATTTTGGAGCTATACAAATATTGTCATTGTCATCGTAAGTAACCATACTGAACTAAAACAACAACCAAGAAAAAATATGTTCTAACCTCTGCACTGTCTGGCAGTTGGTACATATGAAGCCCTTGAGGTCACTCAAGGGTCAATTCTTGGCCCCCTTTTATTCAGCCTGTATATGCTACCCTTTGGAACACTAACATTGACTCTTATGGTTATGTGGATGAAATTGAGTAGTCTTCAAAAGACAACAATTCATTTGGGCTGTATTATCATTGCCGAAAACCAACAACTAGATGAACCAACATTTTATTCAACCAACCCAAGACAATACTGAGGTAAGTGATTTGGGGAATTGAAAAAAGTTGCGGCCCATTCAGAACTTCAGCAATTCTGCTGTTCTACTGGATACATTTATTTTATTTTTTTAAAAAAAGCTTATGATACACATATAAACCCAGTAAGGCTGTGAAGTCTGAAGACTTGGTTCAAATAGTGGAGCCTGGAGTTTAAAGCCGACATGGTTACACAGCATTTAGATGTTATGCTGACTGAATTCGTATACACGACCAAGAGAAATGATATCAAACCCATGCACTAATGTTTTGAAGTTAAAAATGTTTTATTTTTTACCTTCATGCATATGATTGAGCTCTCCCATTTACAATATAGTAGTAATATTTTTCAGCCAATTTACATTTTCCCCTTTGCTGTTCCCAACATATTTCCTTGCAGTCATGACAAAGAAAACATAGTAACCAGTAGTCATTTTTAGATCAGCTTTTATTCTCGCAGAAGCTCACCCCATGGGGATTTACATTAATCGATTACAAAGTAGGACCTTGCCAAGCGGCAAGAGAGAACAGCCTTCACAAAGGTTCAGTATACATGCATAATAGTATAAAACCACATACAGACAAGGAGGGAGAAATAAAATGGAGCATTTTTTTTAAATTATAAAACTAAAACCAGTCAAGGATGTTAATGGGCAACTTTTGGAGAATTAAAAACATTGGAAATAAAATATGACTACCCCAAAAGGTATCAAATAAATGCCACGCAACTACTCCACTAGTAAGGCACAGTTTTCCATCTGTAATGTCTGAATATCTGAAGTTGCATGTAGTGCTTGGGTAGCAGTGTTCGTTGTGATAACAATTCCGACGTGACACACTGGCTGAATAGTGCAGGCCAATCAAAAGGCCAATCTGAACAAAGTGATAACAGGTCTACATTCTTTTTTTTTTTCAGCAAAATCCTGGGTAAATTTTACTCCTTGTTCACTTGAGATACAAATACACGTTTGTGTTGTTCCTCTAAAACTAACAACGCATGGCAATCCACTTTTGATATAAAAATAACAAGAGTCAATGTACAAATTATGATTAAGCTGTACAAGAGTATAATACATTTAGAACTCACATTTATTCAAAAAGATGCATGCAATAAGTTCTGCTTTGATTCCACAAGTCTTTGGAAAACAGATTTTGACCATCTGACAATTTGTTTTAATTGGCATTCAGAAACAAGCGTTGAGCTCGAGCCCACTAAACGAGATGGTCCGTATACACACGTTCAACAGCATCAATCAAATCGGAGGGGCAAAGCAGTTTCCAGTGATATTTACGTGAAGGCTAGTTTAGGTTGTGCCTTATACAAGAAAATGTTTGGAGGCTCACAATACAATGCCTGAAGGCTAATCAGTTAAAAGCAAAACAAAATGCACATTCTCTCAGAACAGGTTACATAACAGATGTCAGAATTTATTTTAAATAGTGTTTCCATTGATCACATATGCGTGTAGTCTTTAAAATGGAATATTTTCTTACATTGCACAACCAGTAGCTGTGACATGCTGGGGTGGGACAATCTTGGAGGGATGGGGGGGTTCCCCTCATTGTCACAGCATTGTCGAAAAGAATACAATGGAAAGTTTTTAACTGGCTTGCCTCTGTTGACAGTCCTGCTTGAGGTGTTTGTATTCACATTATGGGCATGTTCACATACAATAACTGATTGTGCGTGATTAAAAAACAACAGTTGACAGTTGAGTTTATTTTCAAATCAGTGTACCTTTCTGTTTTATACGGGCATGGCTACAATGCAACACATTGAAACATTGATAAGTTGCTCACAAGATGTGCAATCATGCAAACATACATGAACTGGTTCGGGGCATTGATGCAAATACAAGTGTAGTCAATACCACAACTTAACTGTGCTGAATGGGAGTAATTAAAAAAATATTGCCTTTTGCCGTTGTTTCTGAAGTGACAATTTGGACTGTATGTTTCAAGTAAAACAATGTGCACAAGCCTGTCGAATTGCAACACATCAGCTATAAGGGACTTGCTAACTAGTTTCTCCAGTTGGACTGAACATTTGTGCAGAGCGCCAAAAAGTGTTGCATGCGCGTTTTAGTCAAGGGACCACATTTGCATCCAAAAACAAACAATATACTTTTGCTAGTGTGATAAAATATATTTTTATAAATCTGTACATAACAAAAATCCACAAAACAAAACAATTTATAAACTCCATACTTCTTTCTTTTCCAAATGGAAATGATTTTTAAAGGCTGTGCTCCTTCTGTCCATTGCAGAGATGTGTGATTAGCTGACAACAAGGCTCAGTAATTGGTTGTTTTTAATGAATAACATTATATGCTACACTGGTTAATGGGTAACTATCATACACAAGCTAAGTTGACATTTCGTACTGTTTGATTGTAGAAGGAAGCTGATATTAAAGACGGGTACTAGGGGTTTCCAATTTTAGGCTGTTCAGTATGTGATACAAAATCACATATTCTGTCCAGATTCCATTAACACTGTTAAACCTCAGCTGCTTAATGGCCATCGGCAAACCCCGTCGAGCAGACAAGCTTGTCTGCCTCCCGTCACGGCCCATTTCTTTGCCTTAATGGCCCTTCAGCAGCTGGTGGTGTCCAGTAGCTGCTTGGATACGGCAAGTTCTTCGTTGTCTTCGGTGGGCCTCTCTTCTACAGGCTTGCTTTGCTTGCGTTTGACCTTGTACACATCCCACTTTTCCGGCAAAAGATCGTTGTCGAAAGCCAATGTCATCAGCCAAGACACTACCATGATGGTGACCAGCGAGACGAGCATGATCACAGTACGAAAGGGGAAGAACTGAGTAAGCTTGCCTTCAGCATCCAGCCGGCAGTTGGGGAAGCGGATGATGGGCGGCAGGCCGACGAGGGGCTCGCCGCTCAGGATTCTCATGATGATTCCCAGAAGGAAGCCCACAATGGCCCCGTAACCATTTGACGCCTTGAAGAAGAGCACGCAGACCAGCTGAGGGAACATGATGGTGTAGGACATGTCTACGCCCACCAGCCAGAAGACCAGCACACTGCTGTCCAAGAAGGTGAGGCCAGTGCCAGCCAGACCGACAACCACCACCGAGATCCGGATCACCCACTGCATCTCGCGGTCCGATGCCTGGGAAGAGACAGACAAAGTGCATTTCAAAACGTGCTTTTGAATGAAGGAACATCTAGTGTTGTCTTGAGGCCATGACAAAGCAACATAGTTTGTCCCGGGCAGACAATTTCGGTCCTCGAGGGCGGGTGTCCTGCAAGTTTTCTATGTCTCCCTGTTGCAACACACCTGATTCCTGAATAAATTATCAGGATTGTTATCCAGCTTCTGCAGACCTTGCTAATGATCTGACCATTTGAATGTATGTCATTACTGCTAACATTCTTTAAAGCTACTCATACAATATGTAGCAATGACGTGTTTCAACTAAGTGCAGTCTGCCCAACTAAGTTGACAAAAACAGTTGATAAGCAGCAAAATGCACTACGTACACATAATTGCATAGAGGGCTAGCTGATAATCAGTTCCAATACCTAAAACCACAAGTAATTCCATTTTTATCTCTGAGCACACGCTGTTGACACGCACCTGCTTCCGGATGATGTTCTTGTAGATATTGGAGGAGAATAGTGACGCAGAGGACAGCAGGGCTGAGTCCATGGAGGACATGACAGCGGCGGCTACAGCTCCGATCCCAATGATAGACACGTACATGGGCGTGAGGTATTGCAGGGAGATGGGGAGGATGGAACCTGCTTCGCCACGCTCATATGGAGTTGGCAGTCCATAGATTGTCGAGTTCCAATCTACCGAATGATTATATAAAGAGAGTCGATCAAAAATGAGGAAGCACTATAAAGAGCAAAAGGCCCTGAATGTCTTTACACCATGAGTCCAATTAAGAGTTGAATGTACCAGTCGATGCAGCCACAGCTCCCACCAGCACAGAGGGGATACCCAGCACCAGGCAGAAGGCAGCAGAGGCAAAGCAGGTCATTTGAGCCTGGGTGTAAGATGAGGCCGACAGGATCCTCTGGTAGAACGCTTGGTAGGCCAAACCTCCGAGAGCCTGTCACAAACACGACCAGCACGAGATTTTACCGTTTTTCACATCTAAGGAAATTAACAGCTGGCATCAAATCAATTCCAAGATCCTTTTGTGGCAAGAAATCTCAAATCCAGTAGATCGTGTCGCAGGAGATATGTATTTTTACTGTCCGGTGTATTTTTATAAAGCGATCCCTGACTCACCAGCAGCATGAAGTCGTCAAACCACTTGCCGGCTCGATCGAGGTCCACCGTGCCAACCCAGGGAGCCTGGAAGGTCTGGTTGTAGGCCGTCAGCGAGATGTCCACAGAGTGAGGGTTGGTCAACAGGAAAGGGACGCACACCCACTGTGTACACAACCACAAAGCTAAGCTGATTTCATTATGCACTCAGTGGAGGAAGTCTGACTGGAAACTAGAAATCCAAACCAAGTTTCTCTAGGCCCATACCATGAGTGGCGTTGCAGTATGTTTCACTATAACTGTCAAAGAAATATGGCTGCTGAACTTTCCCAAATCAGGAGTTATTTTAGAAAAATCTAAAGGCGTTCAAATTTAATGTAACAACTTTACCACGCGCATCTGCTCGCAATGGTCACAAGTTTCCAGGAAAGAAACTAAATATAGCTTGCGGGGGGGCTGGTCCATGAGCTCCAGTTACGAACCAGAACCTTTTTCAGTTCAAACGTTATTTGGGCTAATTAAAAATGCGGGCCACATGTGCAGAACTGCTACGGCGAGCAGTAAATAGCAGCTAAGCGCTACTGTGACAGCTGTTCCTAGATGGCTACATTCTAAAAGACAGCAGTTAAAATAGGCTATCACAAAACGTCGGCATATTTACTGTACCACATAGTCCCTCACTGAAGATCCTTATACAAATGGAAAGTCTGTCACTCTTTTAATACAAATATTCTGCTGTCAAGTCAATACTCCCGTAATACTCCCGTGGTTAATGCCTAATATCATTTGAAAGCGATTTGACTCAATTAAGAGCAAGTCATGGCAAAGAATTGCTGAAATAACTGATCTTGCCCTTGATTTCCTTGTGGAAGAAAAAAAGCCTCCTCCCATACCAATGCATGCATCAGCGGTGCTTCTCGCCGCATATTTGGTCATTGTTTAGCTCTCACTATTTCTTTCTGTTTACTTCAATTTGCAAACGAAAGAAAAGTTGCTTGGAGGTCGCAGCCCCTTCTATTTATCAGTCCAGCCCCCGTTTCACCCCCGGAGAGAAAATAGTCCTGGAGCCGTCTCTGCATTTACATACCAGGCTGATAAAGATGAGAATGAGCTGGATCACATCTGTGTAAGCTACAGAGTAAAGCCCTCCCAGGAGCGTGTAGGCAATGGCAACGACGGCAGAGATGACAATGGAGTAGCCGTAAGAAAGGTCAAGGATCACAGTCATAGTTCCACCTGGAACAAAACAGCATTGTGATGAACACCAGGCAAGCAGGTTCATGGTGCAACATACATTCATCACTGGAGACACATGCAACATATTTTTGTGATGGGATTAAATTATTATTAATGTTCTAAACCCCTCTTTTGCTTTTAAATTGTTCTCTCCTTCTCACAGACATACAGACATACATATACATGCATCCACTTTTGACAAGCCATGTATTACATATTTATTTGGTCTTATTTAATTCATATCCTGAAAAGAACAATCACATATTACAATTGCCTAGCATAGCATTATATTAAACATCTCAAAAACAAATCCTACTGCAACAGGTGGACATAAAGCAATGATATTAAAAACAGAACCAGAAGACCAGAAGCAGCCTATTGATTGTGACTCCATAACCCTCAATAGACACTGATCATTAAAAAAAAAAAAAAAATCAAAAAACAAAGTTTACGAAAGTAAGGAAATAACAGCATGTGTAAAGAATGAGTAAATGTCAATAAGTGAATTTAAAAACAAGAAAAGAAAATCTTGTTACTCAAACAAGGCAAGCAAAACGTCACTACCTTTACTGTCTCTTCTCCCACCTTGCCAGGGTCCCCCCAGCCGCAGCCTGCAGCCACACCACAACAATGTCCTTAAACAGAGAAGTGTCAGATCTGCACCATCTATCGCTACTTACCACCCTCTGCCTTACCGTGCCCATCCCACTTTTGTAAAAAACAATTTCTCACTTCTTGGTGTATGATGTTTATTTGACTGCCACGTCGTTTACCCTCTTCCCATTTAATGCATTAGTAATACTAGTCTTAACGTACCTACGGGACCCCTTACCAACTAACCTTTACGTAACTTTGATTGCAGTTCACACTCGGCGCTTAAATGCCAAAATGTTCAAGGTGGGGTCAGTGCAAGTCACTCTGTACTCCACATTCACATGTGTTGAGTGGCAGAAAATGAAACTCCAAAACGCCACAGCCACCTCTATTTATTCAAAAAATATATATATTTCCCGTCTCAATGACGTCGCTATTTGATTTAATCCAAGTATTAGGTGGTAAGACATATGCCAAAAGATGGAACAAAAGGTCCAATAGTTTGTTTTTAGATGCCTTTTAGACAATCTTTTTCTTCCCGAAAGAATATTTTTCACTTCAAGGAAAGGCCCGTCTGTATTTTATAGAAGTGAATGTCATGATGCATTATTTTGTATTACTGGCAGTAGTAGTCAGCTCTTGAATTTATATTCAAGAAGGAAAGTGAAGCTATATACTGATGCCACATGTCAACTCAATCTCTTTGGATAAGTTCTCATCACGCAAGTCCTTTTATTACCGAAGCCAAGGCTGGCCACGGCGTAACATTGACTGAATTGTCAAGCATTCTTGGTTGGTATGCTTTACAGTTTTCGTGGCATCCCCCTTGTGTGTTGAGCTGTGCCCTTTAGCGTGGCGCTAAATTTAGGATAAAAAAAGATGGTGGAATGAGAATCAGGGGGCCCTTTGGCTCCATAGGTTAGGCCAGAGAAAAAGGGTTGCTTAAATACACCCATGTTGTTTTTAGATCCTCTGCCGACCCAGGGACACACTAAGTGGGGCAAGAAACACGCACACATACAAGGACACACACCACTTTTAAACGTGGCCGATACCAATTTCCTTCCCTGTGGAAATGTGACCGTGGCTGTAGATATTGGATGACGACTGACAGCATATGTTTTCTTAAAAGCAAAATTCTTCCTTACACTGAACTGCTGCCCAATAAGGAGATGCATGATGCTTGGTGTAAATGGTTCAATTTTGCCTAACTACATTTTTTTGATTTACTCTCCCATTGGTGCTTTTTTTGTTGTGATTTTGTTTTTAAATTTTTTGCTGACAAACTTCTGTTCTGTTCATAGCGGTCATCCAAATGTCAGAAGGTTTTATTGAGGAGTGAGGTGTCTACCCAGAGATGAAATTGGTTTAATTACTTTGGAAATATGTCTCAAGAACATTCCTTTTGTGGAGTGTCAGTGAACAGTTTACAGCGCTTCCATGGTGACTCAAACACAGATTTTACATGTATAAACATTACGCACACACACGCGCGCACGCACACACACACGCACACGCACACACACACACACACACACACACACACACACACACACACACACACACACACACACACACACACACACACACACACACACACACACACACACACACACACACACACACACACACACACACACACACACACACACACACACACACGAAGCTATGTAAAGGCATATCATTTGCATTGAAGCAATCAGTCAAATAAAAACGTTTTTCATGATACAAACAAACTGGTTTGAATAATTGATCACCTTTCACAATCAACAGGCTGCTCGATGATTAACCCCCTTTTTAGAATACCACTGGAAAAGAAGACAGCGTTAAAACACACACGCAAAAACATGAAATACACACTCATAAGCACATTTGCACGGCACATCATTGCACTTACATCCACACCCACATAGACACACACAGCAACGTAAAGCATACAGAAATGCCAGCAGGAATTACAGTGCAAAATATTGTTTCAAAGAAACAATGTAATATTTCCCAAAAATCCTAGCACCGCTACTGAAGTTGTACTAAAATGCATTTGCCAATGCTGACCCTAAAAAGTTTGGGATCACTCACAAAAATAACTGATCAGTTCATGAATATAAAGGATCAGCTTGGACAATTTAGAGCAATATAGTCAAACATTTATGCACCCTTCCATGCATCCTGGGGTCATTTCATGTTTGACAACACACCATAAAATCCTGTGCATAATAGGCACGCCCCCAAAAAATTATTCCCAAAATGAGGGTATTATACACGGGCGTTAATATGACACCTTGTTTAGACGTTTACCAGTGCATAGACAGTACCTAGGCCCGGTGGCTACCAAAAATCATGCTATTCATCACACGATAAGAAGGCCAACTTCAAAATAAACTTTACCCAACAAAATACATGGACATCAATGCCAAAGTACGCTTTCATTTTGAAGTTGTTTTCGACAGCGTGTTGCAGCATTTTTCAGGCATTGCATCACAAACTTGCTACTGTAAAAAAATCAAATAAAATGTTAGTTGAACACAGTTTAATTGTGTGCAACTGTTAAATGTTAAAATCAAGAACAAAGCAATCAGTTTTCTGTCTCCGCACACACTCCTGCTGTTTTCTTCAAAACAGGAAAAGTGCGAGTGGAGGAATTTGATCCGAACAGAGAAAAAGAAGACAACTTTAAACCATCATGTCATATAACGTAAAGTGAGACTGTTATGTGAGCATTAAAAAACATACAGTTACGGATACCAGCTATAATAAGGCTACAGTACATATTATACATAGGTACAGAGAAAAAAAAGTTTTAAGATTGATTTTGGGGGTGTGGATTATACACAGGTTTGTATTGTACTTGACAGTGATGTTTAAATATGGTCACCACCTACAAAGCAGCTGGCAGAATAGCAGTAACAAAGCAGTCCGGACCATCACATCCGATTATCAGTCTTCAGTTAGTTCCGTTGTTGCTGTACATAACTGTCATTTTGAAATGGCTTTCCCTGTTACTAATTTTATTGGGAAGGATTCACATCGGTGTTTTGTGGGTAGCATTTAATCAGAGTCCTGGCCAAAATTATTTGCCAAGATAATGTGCAAAGTTCTTCCATTATAAAAGTGCTTTTCTTTTATAAATATCGGCTTTTTTAAATGATCCCAAACTTTTGCCAAATAATGAGATTAGTGTTAACATGCGTGTTGTGTTGTTTATGAATTTGGGTGTCTTAGCATTCTCATTAGACTCCAAGAGCATGTACAAAAGCCATGCCCTTATAATTGAGTAGCTGTCCTTGACTTATTTTGGGTACGTCTGTCAGCTGAGGGATCCCGGCCCCTCACCACCCACCAGTGGAAGGACTTCACAAGTTAACATACATGTGTAAATTCTCATAATTTAGTCTGGAGGGCATAGTTTCAACAAGTGCAGGAATAAGCACTCAGGGATCCATCATGGACATTTGACTCCCACTACATCAATGGTATGACCTAATTCAATACGGATTTTACCACAGTAGTTCTATGTATACTACTGACAATAATCATTCGGTCCAGTTGTTGTTTTTCTAGTGCACTATTCGTTGTGTGCTTGGATTTGTTTATGCCTGCACGGCACATGTCCACATAATTACTTCACACATGCACTTCTACAGTATGAAGGAACTCACCCAGGCTGACAAGTGTGCGTGCCACCCACAGAACATCAGCGATCAGTGCAGGGAGGATCAGAGCATTGCTCATAAAGTTCCCATACTTCTTCTGGAAAGGATCCATCATTGTCACATACTTGTTCTCTCTCATGGGCTTTGCAAAGAAAAAGCCACCTGGAATAGAACGGAAAGCATTGGTGCGAAATAAAGCTGTTAGTGCAACAGAAAGAGCTTAGAATTTTCTCAGAGGAACGCAAAAATAGAAATTGCCAAAGAGGGGGTTCAGAAGAATGATGACAGTACGTGAGGATGTTAAGGAAAACAAGTGTTCTCTTTAGATCAGGGGTCACCCACGTGGTAGGCCTCAAGGATCACATAGTAGGACATGGGCCTGTTCCCAAAATAACTCACCAGTGATTTTCTTGTACAGGCAATAAGATTGCACTATACATTGACAGAGATGTATTAGTGACACAGTATTTTTCTATTTCCGAATTATGTCGATAACGTGACAAGTGTCTTCTCATAACTTCATATCAGTTATTAGTCATAGCAAAAAGATTTGTTGTTTCAAATGTGTGTCAGCCCTCTGCACTAATCAGAGGCCAAGAAGTAGCATTCGGTTTCAAAAAGGTTGGAGACCTTTTCAAGATAAGAAAATACTATCAGCTGAACACAGAAGGTTCAAAGTAGCCAATAGCGGTCAAGAACAGCACATGGCACCTCTTATTTCCCGATTTCACATAACGTTCACATTGTGTCAGCTATTGTGACATTGTCCCAGCAGGTCACGTCACCTGTTGCAAATGTTTATGTGCATGTGTATCTCTCAGCGATTAGAGGTCTCTTTGGTTCAAGTCATCACTTTGCACCTGTTGCCTCATATTACCACCCGAAACTGATTTCTCCTGGTCCTATTTTTAAACAGAGCGACACTTTTATAGTTTGGTGCAGTCAGATGGCCGATGGTGGAAAAATTGAGGCTCTATCAGAACTCAACAGCACTTATTAGTATAAATAAAAAACAACAACATCGTTAGTTTTTTTCCCTCAAAACGCGATATGAGATTGTTTGTGTTGATTTGCTGAGAATTTTTATCATCTTGCAACATGTTATGAAATGCTTAGAAATCACCCCCCCTCCCTCTCTTAAAAACGTGCAGCATAAGTTCCATTTACATAGGGGAGGCATTGTTGCATAACGCACAGAAGGACGCACTCCATTTAGCATCTAATTTTACTGGCATTTCCTGCTGCTTGCTGCTATTAATTTCAAATCTTCTACACTTGTGTGCAAGTGCGCCGTTTATCATCGGGCCTAGCTAAGAAGACATTTGTCACAAAGGAGAGAACTTTTTAATTTGTGACTTCAGCATAAACAAGTTCTACTCACCCAAGAAAAATGTGACAACATAAGGCACTGGCATGAGAGCCCACACCGCTCCCAATGTTGGATTGTATGTGGCTTCCGCTATACCCAAGATAAAACCTCCTCCTACCCACGTGGCTGCAAAGACAGTTTTTATTTTTTTAAATATCTGTCATTTGTTGTCTTCCCACAGATAAACCAGCAACTTTTTATTACCTGTCAGAGTGAAGACGCCCACGAGCAAGTTAATATTCCGTCCAGCAAGTAGTGTGATCTCCATTCCATCTCCTTTGCATTTTTTCTCCTCCTTCCTGGAACGCATGGAAGCCCAAATGCCTGTTCCCAGGATCAGCAGGTAGAAGGCTGCCATCACCACCAGACCCGGCACGTTTAAAGTCATGGTTAACTATTGCCTCTGTTGAACAGGAAAGACGTATAAATATCGGCCGCGTACACAAAACAAAGACAAATTGCACGTGTCCACTCAAACAACATTACATTTCTAAATATTTGTCTTAGCCTGGTACAAAATGTGATAGGTGAGAAATTATGGGGTCTGGTTAACATAACATTTTAGCACATCCTTGAAATAATTCACATCGAATAGTTTTCTTTGAAAGAGCGGACGAGGAAATGCAACAGCAGAAAGATTAAAAATGGGCTGGAAATACAAGAGAGTTAAAGGTCGTCTCACAATACCGTACTTCACAAAACGATGGACAAACAACTTGAGTGATCTAGCAGAGTACCTTGGAAAACAAAGTATTTTTTAAAACATCTCTACTTTAGGACACAGGAGAAAAAAAAGACAGAGCCCCTGTTCAGTACAAGAAAAAATGCATTGTAAGACCAGAGTCAAATTACAACTGCCTAAAGAATGTATGGACATTAACTTGCAAATGAGTACAGGGTAGAAAGGAAATGTTTGTCAAGGCAAGGGAATAAAAAATAGAAGCCAAGAGGAATGTGTACTATGTGTGTATGTATACGTGTACGCGTGTCTGTGTGTGTAATTTTGTGGAAGGTATAGAAGGAATGGCTGAAGGACCGGGAAAGTTGCCAAAGTCAACAAAAACTCACTTATATGGCTCATGTGATCTACAAGTGTGTGCACTGCAGTGCGCGGCTTTTTATCACAGCACACATTGCAGAATTCAAAACGTCGGGCGGAAACCTCCAACATTTGTTTAATTTGATAGTATATAGTAATATTGGTCAGCCCCTCACATGGGTGCGTTATGCGTACAAAATGATTACCCAATCTAAAGTGATGTAAATGGCTTGCGCTTTGTGATTTTTTTTTGGGGGGTCCCTTTGAAAAGTGATGGTTTGGGAGATGCGAGAATTCTACTCGATGCCAAAGTGTGTCTATTTTGTAAAGAGGGAGTCAGTGCACTATGTTCATAAGGGAAAAGGAGACGAAAACGATTTTATAGCTCAATTATTATTATTATTATTTTTAAGATCCAGACAACAGAGGTACACAGTGGAAACAGCGTTGTGCAAGTTTTTTTTTTTTTACTGTACATGGTTGCCACTTCTAAATCTCAACTGCATAAAGCACAGTAAAAACAACTTATGTCTGGCGTGTCCAAGAGCAGTGCTAGTGTGTATATATACAGTAGGGGTGGGGAAGGAGAATTCCCTTAGGATGCTGTCATTTTTCACTTGCTTCTAAAACACACAGCCCACAGCAGGTCTAGATGACTCAATCATCCTTCTGTCAGCCACTGTGTGCACAGCTAATACACCAGAATCAATCATTACTACATTAAAGGTTGTCTAAGTTGCCCAAATTCATTTATACTAGTTGAGGAATTAAAATGGAAGAAGAAACAACCCTGATAGAGAAAACGTTGTAGAGCGTCTTGTTTACTAACATGTGGTAACTGCCTGAAAGTTTTCAGAAGTTGAATCTTAATATTGAAAATGATGTTTGCATTAGTGGTTTTCTCAATTCAGACAAGTGCACATTTAGTTGTTTGTAGATGGCTGGTTATTTTGGGGAGTCTCCTACTTGACTGTATGCAAGATATTTCACATTGGGGTGATGTCTGGATTCCTTCATAGCGACTGGACTGATTTTGAAGTTGGGGGAGGGGGGGCTCCTCTTATATCTCCCCCCTTACACACTCTTATGATTGTCTATCGTCTGCCATTTCTCAGTGAGACTGGATTTACTTGTTACAGTCCGCTTAAAATACTCTGGATTCCTTCATAGGGACTGGACTGATTTTGAAGTTGGGGGAGGAGGGCTCCTCTTATATCTCCTCCCTTACACACTTTTAACACACTGTGATTGTGTATCGTCTGCCATTTCTCAGTGAGACTGGATTTACTTGTTACAGTCCTCTTAAAATACAATACAGAAAAGTATTGCCTGAATTATCTAAAGTGATTCAGTTACATTTCATTTTCCGTCCCATACACTCCTGCATCTTTAGCTTGTGTATAGACATTTAAGTCTGGATTCAATTTAAGTTGGATAACTGTAATTTTTGTATCCTCGAGCCAATCGTGAATACGTCTGAAAGCATGCCAAGTTAATCTTGAACCCACATGTGCTGGAGACAACAGTCAAGCTCCAAAACTGGGGTCAATGAACTGGAAAAGAAAGTATGAATTTGGGACATTAATCATGCCCCCTTGTCAGTGTAATAATCCATGCATAAAATCAATCAAATAAAATGGATCTGGTTTGACACTGGGATGCAGGACTGTCTTTAACCACCAATTGGAAATAGTTTCCAAGTGTTTCATTGACATGAAGGGCAAGGTCAAAGTGTGTTAGCATGTGTTGCTGCAAAAGCTGGCACTATTTGTTTGCCAAGGTCTTACTTGAAAATGTAGCTTCTTATGGTTTCTACATAATATTTAGTCTCGGTGAGTATGTTTGTTGAATAAAATTATAAGCCAAGGAACCCTGGCTGTCAGGTGGCTGAGATATTGGCAATCGTTTCTTTCTCCCCCTTTTTTTTTTTTTTTACCATGATGGTGCGTTGTAAACCACACATCTAGAGAAAAACAACAACAACACCTCAGACATTCATTGTTAATGTTTGTAAAATCCCAAGGTCTATATTTTTTCTGAATGTCAGCTAGTGGAAATATGATTGATTTGGTGTAAATATAAAAACAGTGGCCTACTCATCTTTGGGCCAACTTTTTTTCTTTTCACTTATGCAGTTGGACATACAGTAAAC